>NC_039500.1:4289353-4469397 GCF_003590095.1 Trichoplusia ni
AAAATGAATTTCCAAATGTCCCAAATAGTTATGACTTCATAAACACACCATCAAGACGATGACCCCTAAGTCTAGTTTCGTATTCAGTCTAGCCTTTGTATCGACACCCTTTTAACAGCATTAATAAATAAATAAATGAGAAAAGCACCAAATACCCACTTACCCGCGCACACCCCGCCATTGCAGCCGACAGTTGAATGACCTAACTTGTGTAGTTGAGTATCCATGCGTTCGGTATTTAACTCAGGACAAATTAAAAAAAATGTGTTTACGTCATCATAATTAGGTAAATGTTAACCAAACGTGTACGAATGTTATGATTTGATTTTAATCAAAGGAAAATAAATGATATTTTCTGATGGATAATTAACTATCGCTGGACGCAAAACATCTTCTTCGGCCAAAACATTTAGATAGATAGATAGAATAATCTTTATTGTACACCATAAGGAAAAAACATATTAAGTCAATACAAACAAATATGATGAGTAAAAATGTTTACTTAGTTCTTCTGAATACTTTATACCCTCACTGAGGCACTCCAGACTAGTCTAAACAAACCGCCTGGCCGTCCTGCAGTTTATGTAGTCACGAGAATGTCTAGACACACTATTTACCTCAATTGATATGTTGTGCCGATAATTATGTCGCGTGACGTCATTTACTGTAGGTTCAATATAACAAGCTTATTTATTTATATCTTTTTACCCTAGTAAGTGTTTACCGAATATGGTGCGTTGAGGATAACTTTATCTATCCTTATCTGAAATGGAATTGGGAATTGTCACCCGTAAATGGGTAGGTACGTTTTATTAATTGGATAACAGAAAACTGTAGACTAATCCAAACTAATATTATAAATGCGAAAGTAACTCTGTCTGTCTGTCTGTCTGTCTTTCTGTCTGTCTATCTGTCTTTTCTTCACGCCTAAACTACTGAACCGATTTGTGTGAAATTTGGTACAGACATAGTTTGAAACTTGAGAAAGGACATAGGATAGTTTTTATTACAAAAAATAAAAATAAAAAATAAAATTTATTACGGACATACTATACAATAGTGCCATCTATTGGTCAAATGTCGAGCTGTTCCTATGCTCCGTAGATAGATGGCGTTAATCGCGCAATGGTGTCATTACACGTGTTCGGTTCATGTTATTGTTTTAATTCATCGGAAAATCCATCAGAAAAATGTAAATAAACAGTAAAAAGGTGTAAAAAAAATAATATTAATATAATAAAAGTTTTACTACAAAGAAAATGCTCTAACGGAGTATAGATAATTCTATTAGTACTACGCGCAATGGTGTCGATCGTTACACGAGTTCGGTTCATGTTGTTTTAATTCATCGGAAAAAAGTAAATAAATAGTAAAAAGGTATGAAAAAAATAATAAAATAACATAAAAAAATATAATACTACTTTTAGTACAAAGAAAATGCCCAAACCCAAAACCAAAAATCTGCCGGAAGTCACTGTTCCACGCGAACGAAGTCGCGGGCAAAAGCTAGTTTAATATAATTATCCTTTATTTACCAACCAATTTTTGCCCTCTATATGTAGACATAGAATAATAGCAGCAAAATCAATGGCTCTCATACGTATGACCTCTGCAAAAACATTGGAACTACGTTTATTATTAACAAGAGAAGCGCGTTCTGTTCGCATCGATTGGCTGTAAGGCTGTACTCCAAGGCTGATCGGCGGGAAACATTGCTTATGCTGCGAAAATTCCATCCACATACAGAGGGCAAAAACGGTTATACTACATTAAATAAAAGCAATTAAACAAACAATTGAATATTGAATAGTTAAATTTTATATTTAACGAATAAATAATTAACGCTAAATATAAATAAATAAATAAAAATGAGTATTTACGTTATTTATAATTAAATAAATAATTAGCAGTCTAATGAGAATGTAAAGTGAATGTAATAACAAGGAAAATAAATAAAACGCTCTTAAATCTCTCCTTACCTACCTAATTATTCAAAAATTGCTATACATGATAGGGTTTCGGTACCTATCCATTTCTTTTACCAGCTGTAAATACTTAAGTATCCATTATGGATTGCAATAAACGAAGCGAGTCTCTCGATCATGTCATTACTATTTTTTTTCAGTGCGCTCTCATTGAGTCCCCACTCAAGTATATTTGCAGACATTCCGTTATTCTTCCCCTTTCACCCCGAACACGTCTAAACAATTCAACATGCCTAAGAACACTTGCACAAATTCACTTTTAATACAGTCAGAGAAACACGTCAAACTTTTTGCGTCGGGGATAACCCCTATCAAGTTATCCCCTAATCCTTATCAAGAGATATATATACGTTAAGCTTTGGAAGTATTTAATTACGAACAAAGTAGCCCTTTACATCATTTAATATCACTGCCTTAGCGTAATACCGTAGAAGCATAGTTACTTATTGTTGTTGCGCGGCAGCGACGCCGGTTGATTGACTTTAAAAGTGTCCGATCTATCTAAATCATATTATGGACATGCTAGCATGCCGATTAATTTCAGATAAGCATCCTTCAGTGTTTTTATAGGTACAGTGGATTCTGCCGCACATTCTTGAGAAAAAGAACGAAAGTTGGAAGTTTGGCCGAACAGGCTATGACGGAAGGCATTCCTCTAAATAATCTTTTTTTTTTCGATTATATATCCGAGCATAAACGACAGAATTTTGGATGGTGGCGGGATCTTTTAGCCCATAGACCAAAAGTGATTACCTATCTGACAGGAATAGGTACTTAAGCCATATAGGATCGTGTTCCTCTAGGACAGTCTTCCAGTTTCGTGAAAAGACTCCGACTACCAACCGCTTTAAATGAGATACACTGAGCTAAATGCAACACATCTTGATGGCACTTGTGTGACAAATAAATATCTAAGGTATTTTGTTTTTCTCCGGATTTTTGAAGATTTGAGTTCTCCTTTTAAGGAAAAGCTTTATGTTTAACTTAAAATGAAAAAAACGCAGGTTAAATTTGCCGCTATGCTACTATTGTCCCAGGTCCCAGGTCTACAGTACTCTGCTCAGCCGCGCTAATATGAGCGTGAGTCATAAAATACCTGTAGAAACAAAACACAACGTACCGATCAACTTGACCACTGTTTACGCAAACTTATAACGAACACATGATATAATGCACAACAAAAAACGTGTTATAACACCGCACACTTTCCACTTTTGAAATTTATACAACAGAACGAAAATAAAGTAAAATGATTACATACTCACTGGTCATATCTTACACGAAAGTATTCTTGTAATAAAACTGCACTAACGTGTGTTGTCCGCGCTTCCCAACGGTTAGAAGTAGACTGGCAGACGATGACGGCAGACGGCGCGTACCACGTCTTAGATGTAAAACGAAGGTCCAGTACTCCAGTAGGAACAAGCTGGACAATGCCTAGTTAAACCTACATCTCGTACTAAATTAGTCAACCACAGTAGGGCTCATCGAATTTATCTGGTGAGCCCATCATTGAACATCATCCGAATAAATTCTTGCATCGATGCCGCGCTGGAGTTAAACTTCTGTAGCTAACTGACAATGGTACACACCATGACGTCAGACATCTCCATAACCGAAGTGATGTCATACGTCCACGAGATTTGATCTACTCGCTGTGTCAAGGGCGGGTCTTATTTAGCTACGTAATAAACATCTGAACGCACTGAAATAATGCAAGAACTTTAATGGGTATATTCTTCGGGACTATGATATCAGAACATTAATACTGTATGTTGTGATCCAAACGCACAAACACATTCTCTGATCTTAATTTGTGTTTGGAGTTTTTACTTCGCATTTTGTTTATTTATATTTCTGAAGTAAGTAAACAAACCGAATCTCTTTGGCTTTCATCTAGCTTGACTGTGGATACCGCAGACATGACGAATAGAAGCAAAAAAAGTACAGTACTGAACACAAGTGGATTTACAAGACAACACAATTAAGCAAAAACAGTTTCCTAATATATCTAAGGTACTACATTCGGAGTCACAAAAAACGCAACTCCTTAAAAATACTTTTACCATATTTATTCGATGGCAAGAGTATGCGTGTGGTATAGCATTTGAATGGTAATTTATTTAGCTTTCAGAAAAAAACAAAGTTTATTTGTTATTGTGAATATAGGCATAAAATAAAACAAGTTATTTGTAAAGAAACAAAATAGACTTTTATTACAACAGAAAACAGTTACAAAAACTACATCAAATAACGCAATAAAACCCTCAAAAAGTAGCATAAAATATAGTGTTCTCTCCTTGCAATGATGACAGCTTCGCAGGGTTTCTGATCGACCTAATTAAATTTTCCTCCGCTTCTTTGTGGAATGTCGTCAAATTCTTCAAGTCTTGTAGTTTGGAGTATCAGGAGCAGGATTTCTTGCTCATATTCCCCGTTTCAGCTCGTCCAAAGGTGCTCGATAGGTAGCAAATCTGGACTTCGAACTGGCCAGCGCATGTAACAGAGATCTGACCCTTCTGGGGAGGCGCGATTAGTGGAACTTTTAATGTGTATTTGACATTAGTTTTTGAAAGAGTCGTGCTCTAAAGTACTAAGTTATTAATGAAATATAATTGATAGATAATTGAAAGTTCATGAAACATACTATCAGTACATACCAATATTAACCGGGTTTAAGAGTAGAGAGAGTATTTTCAAATAGGTGCGATTTTTATTTATTAATATTTAACAACGCGGAAAAGAACACCGAAAAAAACATTGTTTTAAAGTATCTATGCTTTTGAAAGTCTCTAATACACTTAAAGCAGACCATCTATTTATATCTACATCGTGTGAGAATTTTCCTAATTTTAACGGCCAATAAATAAAGATAAAATAATGATCATACAACACACGATTACATAGCTTGTAATAGAAATACTAGTATTATCAGATACGCAACATCAAATCAAAACAAAGATTTGTTGGCAAACAAGCGAAGCGATAGCGCGCGAAACAAAGCACTGGGAATCCGCCTCCACTCCGCGCGACTGATGCCCCTCTGACGACTCAGTGCCTAGCAAAACATTACCTTATTAATGAAAACCGGTTGACTGAAAACAGTGACGGTTCTGTACTAGGATACAATAGGACCAATCTGCAAAAATCGTTCACGAATCTTTATGACTGTATGATGTCGCGTTCTTAACCATAGTTTATATTGGTTGTTACAGTTGCAGTCAATGATGTTATAGTATACTATAACACTTACTTTAGCATTGGTTGCAGTCTGTTGCTGTGTTATTATCTTTCATTACGAATTATGAGAATTTTTTTGTTGTTTTTAGGTTTGCATAGATTTCGGCTGATGCTGCGTAGCTAGTTAAGTCAATAATACTAAGGTTTAGAAAGTGCCTGAAACCGGTCTACTTGAAATAAAAATCTTTTGATTTTGTATCTTTATGATCGACCACTTTCGTACCCGACTATGTATACCCGTGAAGGTAGGCTAAGCATGACAGCCTCAATGATTACCAACAATAAAACCAAACACGCAAAGATAAGGAATATATTTTACTCTAATATTTACAACTCTATACACTTATCTATATTTCGATCTTAACAAGAAGATATTCAAAAACACGACAGAATGATTTCATTTGAAGACTTATATCATAACATTTATACATAAATGCATTTTCTTGTGCTAGACATAAATATTTATTTCAAAAATAGCTTTAATTTTGGACATAGATAAGACAGCACATGGAGTGGTATATAATTATATACCTAATAGGTATTTCGTAAGATTCAATCTTTTCGTACACTTCTGCCTACATTATACACATAGAAAATTTGACACATAAATACGAAGACAACATTATACGATTATGGGAATTCAGAGCGGGGTTATAAACACACAGGTTGACGGTAAACATACCAAGCAGGTAAAGCCACTGACAAAGTGGTCATTATTATTCGAACTTGTCTAGAACAATTATTTATCCGAGTTCAAATCATTAAATATTATTCTCCGTCATCTCTGTAATATTATTTGTTTCATTAAACGATGACGATAGACTGCTACCAATGTTTAACGATTATAAACCACGTACTTTCTTCAAATCGACTTTACATATAGGAAAAGAAGACATCAAGAAGAAATTAGAAATAAATAATTAGGTGTCATAAATCTTTAACCAACTGACCACGGATGCAGAAAATTTGGTCACAGCTCGTTATATATCTGTAGGAGAAATCCTTCGCGCTGCAGTCCGCGATGGTATGAAAATGTAGGTCAAATCCCGTATGATACATTAACTAATTAGCGCTAGGACAGCTCTCTCACTAATGAGTACACTTCGCAATTCATTACGCGTGCGTTTAGCTACAAACCACGCGCACTGAGCATTACCGTATAAACATTTTCGTTGCCGACTGTATTACTGGCTCTCAAAAATATTTTGGATACCCTGGCTACCTCATAGCACCAAGCTTTACTGTCCGTGACCCCAAGGAAACCGTGTATCGTGGGCCAAACAAAAAGTGCCATTGCACAAGATGTTATTTCTCAAATAATTGTTTTCAAATCCCTGATTTAATCCATAATATTCATATTGAGCATTCCATGACCTTCAAGATATGTAGAGTATGGGCCACAGGGTCCAAAATACACTCACTACATAGTCAATACATCACAGTCTTCCCTGATGAGATACAGAGGTAAATTGTCACACCTTACAATGATAGAGCCACAGAAAAGGGAACTAACATTCAGATAATCAAAAGTGATTAGTCATATTGGGATAAAACTATCTTTAATTCATTCTTTTGTTTCAAATCTTTCTGTCTAGACCCGATTTATGTTGAGGCTGGCTGCCAAACTCTCCCACAACCTACTTCACTTGCAATATACTTGCTATTCATATTACCAACATTATGATTTTTCGAGAAAGATCAAGATAGAATCAGTTCCAATAGTTTTATTCCAATGTATCATTAGCATAAACTCCAGAGATCAGTGATTTACTTAACTAAACATTTTCTTGATGACGCTGGTGTAATCTTTGTTGATCTTTTCAATTCTTGGTTTGAGTGAGCTTGCCTTTCGTTGTGATGCTTTGTCTGTTGGGTCTAAACGTAGAGCATTCTGGATGTCAGTCCAAGCTTCTTCATACATCTTCAAACCGGAGTGTGCGGCTGACCTCCTGTAGAGTGCCTTAGCATTCTCGGGGTCAAACTTGAGGGCTTTGTTGCACAGCTTCAAGGTAGCATCATACTCATTGAACTGTAGCTGGCAGTGTGCTAAGTTGTTGTACAATTTGACCTACAACCAGAGATATTTTTTAATATTAGTATGGCATATCCTAAGAATTCTTTTATTCAAATAGTTAAATAAAGTTTTAATAATCCTTGGAATCGTAATTTTGAATTCTGTTTAAAACAGGCATAAAAACTTATATTTAAACTAGCTGTATCATAACATCAACTAGGCTTCTAATAGGAAGTCAGACTATACCTCACCTTCAGATTGACCATATCTTTGACCACTTCCTCGCTAACCACTGCTGGGTCTAGTGGCTCAGTGGCAATCAGCATCTTCAGGGCCTTGTTAAACCTGCGGAATGCATCCACAGCCCTCCCTTGCTTGAACAGCTCCACACCACGCTCCTAATTCAAAGAGAATTTAAAATACCTAATAATACTCTTTTTAGAATCACAACTGGTCACTCACATTTTTAATCATAAGTTTTGGCATTAAAATGAATGTCAAAACTTATGATTAAAAAGTATTTTGACATATAAAAGTATTAAAACAATGACAGACACTACGTAAAGTATTATTTTATATTGTTTTCAATATGTAATTTGGAGAGCCAAGTGGCGTGTCAAAATCCAAGAAAAATAATATTTATCTTGAAATTACATCATATGTAGCATGCAGGTTGGTATCAGTAATGAAACTTGGTGTAGTCACTTTAAGTGATCTTAGAGCATCATGATAGGAAAAATGATTTTAAATACAGTGATGATGTGTAAGAATATAGCTTTCTTTTGTGTGTCACTGTCACACTAATTATGTTTTCAACAATAAAGTATAACTGTCAATCCCATGCTCGCTAAGCGCAGCGCACACAGATAACTTGAACTATCTGTAGTATGGTGAATGAAAAAGTTTTTTTTTTATATAACATCATGTTCAAGGGACTAAGAATGTTCATGAAGTACCTTGTGGTGTACAGCCGCCTCATACAGCCGCTCCCAACTCCAATCACTGATCAGCTGCTCCTCAGTCACCTCCCGCAGCTCCACCTTACACGATATCTCCTTCATGAGCGTGCCATCCTCATCTTTATACACCATCGTGGCTTCGCAAACCTCACCACAACACATTTGCTGCAGAATCAATTCAAAGTCTCTGTCTATAAAAGTATCGCAGTCCCCAATGAGGAAACGACGCCCCGCAGGCCTTCAACGTGGACAGCGACGAGGAGGCGGTGCTGCTGCCGGACTGGCTGCGGCTGCACATGGTGCGCTCGGCCAGGCCCGCGCTGCTGGAGGCCGGCATGAGGGCGCTGCCCGCCGCCAAGCTCGCGCTCTTCATACAGACCTTCGGGATGCCCGTGGCCTCCATGAGGTAACCTCAGCCTACTTTTTATTTTCCGGAGTGAAACGCTAATGATTTCAACCAATGTCGAGGGCATGCCGTGAGGATATGTCGCACCTCCACCGACTAAAATCACCCCGAGCCCCTTCTACTGCTTTAGCCAGAGTCACGGGATCGCTCTGGCTCTGGCTGAACCTCAGCGTACTGGCTGCCCAATTATTCGGTCTCACTATATGATATTATTATTAACTGGGCTCTACGGTAGTTAGACCGTATTCTATTATGTCCACACCTACATCCCGCTTCCAAAGCTCGTGTGATCAAAACTAGTAAGGAAGTCACAAAAAAGATTTTGCAATAGACTGGTAAATATCACTAAGTCGGTTTGGTCTAGTGATATTCAATATTTGGCGCAGAGCAGTCAAAACTATTATTCTATATAAAATACTGAATAATAATACGTGTTCCAACTTGTCCCAGCGCGCTGCTGAACGCGCTGGACGCGTGCTCGGCGGGCGCGTGGTCCGCCTGGGCGTGGAGCGGAACTACATGGCGCAGCTGCTGCTCGTGCAGCGCGCGCGCGGGGCCACCGGCGGGCACGCCTTCGCGTCCACGCTGCGCCTGCAGCCGCCCACCTACATGCCTGGTAATACTATGGGAACCTTGTAATAAAGATCACATTTCAATGTGTGTAAACATCCTTCCACTCCTGGGTGAGGAGATAGGCTGTCGCTCCTTGTAAAACACTGCTACTAGCTTAATCCCGGTCAAACTGGAAGCCGACCCCAACATAGTTGGGAAACGGCTAGGATCATGATGATGATCTCATGTGTAAAGTATTTCAACCAATTTTAAGACTCTGTGTCTTTGTGAAAAAATAAATTTGCTTACTATTATTTTTTCACATGAGTTAAAATATTTGTACATATCTAAAAAGCCGCTTAAATATTTATATTTAAATGGGCTACCGTAAGTGCTCTTCGCAACACAAAGAGAAAAACTTTTCAGGCATTGCTATTTCATAGCAAATCTGAATACTAGATAAAATTGCTCTTGTAGCATCAGTCAAGGGAGTAGTTGAAGAGTCAGTATTTGTTGTCCAGATGACACGTTATTCGCGGAGAAGGAGCTCCCGATGGAGGCGGAGGACGACTGGGGCAGTTCCGCGGTGATGGCGCCACTGCAGCTGGAGCTGGTGAGCCCGCTGCTGTCATCCATCTTCACCGCCGCCAACAGCTTCCACGGAGACCTGGATACAGCCTTTCACTCAGCTTATATCTGTAAGTTCATATTGATGTTCCTTTACCAAGAGAGACTCCTTATATACCTAAAATAAGTGGCGGTAATGAAGAATAATTTCTGTAAAACATTAATATTTTTATCATGAAGTTGAGTTTTATTGTTAATTAGACATTTTAAACAGTTTTTATCGAAAGCCTTATGTAAATATGTCGTATGTATGTGAAATATGTCGTGAGTAGGCATACTACTTATTCACAGTACATTTCATTACATTACAAACTAGATACTGCTCCCAAATTGCAAATAGATGTTGTACGGTAAAAGACCTCGTGGCCCCGGTACTCTATTAGCCACAGATAGGGCTATAAATGGATGAATATATTTTTTTTCGTTTCCACTGCAGTGTGTACATAATAGTAGGTAATGTTTCATGTTTCGTGTGTATGGTCCAGTTGATATCGGCGGAGGTGAGTGCGGGTCGCGGCGGCGGCGGCGCGGGCCCGTACGTGGCGGGCTGCGCGGCGTGGCTGCGCGAGCTGGCGGGCAGCGCGGGCGGCGCGGCGGGGCTGGCGCGCCGGCCCGCGCACGCCGCGCCGCTGCTGCGCGCGCTGCTGCCGCTGCCCGACACGAGGCTCATGCAGGTACGTTCCATCAAATACCCTCCACTAGATAGTATCAGGCAGTCTCATTGAACGCCGTTAGGTCATGAGGCAGGATCTGACATATCACGGATGATCATGGATGAGCTTGCACCATCAATTTTTTTTTTACTATTTACTCTTTATAGTGATTCAAAATGTGTTTTTTTGCCCAATTCTTGAAAATACTATTTTTTTATGGGATACGATCCTGGCTTTTGAGCAAGAACCACTTATCGTGAAAAAGACTTGACAATTTCATAAATATTATCATCCACCGCCTTTGTCCTCTCACTACTCGGCATAGGCCTACTCTTTCTCATGCCAAATACTACGGCACTGTGCCAGCTTTATCCAGACTTCTGAACGACATACAATGCTACAAAACAAGTCCTAAAACAATTAAGTTATATATCTCTAATATGTCTGTAGATCGCGGACACGCTCCTGATGCAGTGCAAGCTGCTGACGGGCCCGGTGGTGGACGTGCTGCGCGCGATGTCGCAGAACTGCAGCAGCACCCTCAAGCAGGAGCTGGGCGCGCACGTGCCGCCGCACGCCACCAAGCAGCAGCTCATCGCGCGTCAGTATACATACGACTACTGGGGAGAGTCACTCAAATAGACAATATCAGTTTCAGAACTTTTTAATCACAATTGTTAGAAAGATAACCTCTTTATTGTGAACTACATAGGAAAGCGTTTATCATAATTCATATTGTCATCTGCCAGTTCTAAAACTTCCAATTAAAATTAACAAGTTGGATCTTATCTGACAAATAGCATTATCTAAAGCTAGCTGCAAAAAAAAATAAGTTAATCTTTAATCTACTTAATCTCATCTCCCTAATAGTATTAAAGCAGAGGCACCTAGTTTACTGGTTTCTAAGACTGAAGCTCTCATCTTCACTGTTTATCTTCTATTTTACTAAGAAAAGTCTTTAGTTAACTTCCAACCTTATAACCATCAGTGTTGGAGTCAGCATCGCCCAGCACGCTGGAGGCGCTCGGCAACCGCATCATCAGCAGCCAGGACACGCGGCTCATCGTGGACGTCATCACACACATCCTGGAGAAGAACCAGGAGGGGCACTACGAGTCTAATGTGAGTGATACTGCTATACAAAATGCGACTCTACACTGCCTACAGTAAGATCTACATTCACATGCAGGTAAAGAAAAACGTGCGCGTCTCGTATCGCTGGATGTAAGTGGTACATTGAAATATCCTCAAGACTATTACTTTCTCTCCAGTCTGTACTCTTAGTACAGTCCTCGTATACCGCTATCAGTTGCGCCGGTGCCGTAACACGTCGCGTCACGTAGCGGTTTAGCCACTCGTAAGGATCTCCTTTCTTAATGGCGTCGATTCATCATTAAAATTGCAATTTTTATTTAAAAATCTTGAGGTCTCAATTGTCCCTCTCAATTGTCGGCAAGTTAAAATCTTCCTCTTATAGTTGTACATGTTCATAGTCAGCTAAGAATGTTAACGCATGATCTGTATCTCGCCTCCCTTGGCCTTCACAATTTTGACTTGTAATATAATATGTTGTTAATGTCTCAGGTAAAATACGAGGACGGTGTATCGGGCCCGGTGCACGTGTTCTCCCGCGGCGGGCTCGGCTGCGGCCTGCTGCTGGACTGGATGTCCGAGCTGCAGCGGGAGGCGCTCGGGCCCAGCGACCAGAGGCAGCGACAGGTTAGCACGACAACTTCATATTAAGATTTACTGTGCTTTATCATTTTTGATTAGGTTTAGGAATTAGTGTTACTTGGTGGTTAAAGCTGCGTCACTCTCGAGTTTTTTCCATGTTTCAGTCAGGACGACATTTTATATATGTTGTTGGTATCACGAAATATGTCGTGTCGGTCTAATTTTGATAGTTAGGTAATAAGGATGGCCGTATTTAAAACACAAATCGATACGAAAAACAAATTCTTAATCACATGAAACGTTCTGGCGACTATTACTTAGTATTACGATGTATTGGTTTTCGGGAGACTCTATAACACATTACCTGTGTTCGAGAGACCATGCAAGCTGAGTTAGAACCGCACATAAAATAAACTACGAAATTGTTGATGCTTCATTTTCAAAAACTAACATAGAAGTGGTTATATCAATTTATTTTGTTTAAATTCAGATGCAGCTCATGTTCCGTGCTGGCAACGCCCCCTGGCGACCGCTACTGGTGACGCTGCTGGCACACCGCGCGTCCTGGAGGACCCTGCACTACTGCCTCACCACGCTGCTGCAGCCGGAGGGGTGAGATACAGTCCCGAAATAAGATATGAAATAATAATAGGAAATCTGACTTTTCGTATTGAAAAATACACCTTGTGCCAAACACTTAAGGTTGATTTTCGAAAATGAATTCTGCTTCTGTTAATTGTTATAAACAATTTTAATACGGGTACAAGGATTAGCATCATCATCGTTATTTCGTTGTCTCTAGTGGCTGGTCTCCGAGTGCAGTCCTAGACTTCGCGGAGACCCTGACCGAGAGTCCGCGCGTGTGGCAGGGCCGCGACAAGACCACGCCCAAGCATTACGTGCCCGACGACACGCTGCGGTTGGATCATAAGCAGGTAACCATCGGCACCACTATTTTTCAATTACTTCGTGGGATAATGTGATTCTAGTAAATGTCTCATAGGAAAATCAAATATTCGATTGCTAAACGATGACTTCATAGTGCTTTGGCAAAGACTACATAGAAAATAGTTGAGTTTCAAAAGAGTTCGAGGTTTATAAGACACCTCTTGATTGTGTTTTCTGTGTTACTATTAGTGTATTATCGCGGCAAGTTTAAAACACTTATTTTTTCGTTTTGACTGTGAATACAGAAGCTAATGTTGATTTTGTGGTATTAAGGGTACATTAGTATAACTTGTTTTAATAATGTAACATGTCTGCGTGTAGCTGGAGGTGCTGGTCCGCTACGTGTCGGAGGAGGCGCGGCAGACGGAGGCCGCGTCGGCCCGGAGGCGGCGCGGCGGCGCGCGGACTCCCGCCTGGCGCTGCTGCTGCGCTGCGCGCCCGCCCGCCCCGCGCTGCTGCCGTGGCCAGGGCGGCGCAGCAGCACGACCCGCTGCTGCTGCTGCTGCTCTACATGAAGGTACGCACGTGACATCATACTGGTCTACTCAGAAAAGAAGCATTAAATTTGCACACGTATATGAATCATGTTCAATAAGTCACCACTAGATGTCGCCAACTATACAATGTGTTCTACGTATGTGTCGTGTCGCAGGTGCCGAAGATCCTCCGCCTGCTGGTGCAGAGCGGCGGGCGCGGGCAGGCGGGCGGGGGCGCGCTGTGCGGGCTGGGGGGCGCGGGGGCGGGCTGGGGGCGCGGGGGGCGCGCTGCGGGGCGCGGCGGCGCGCTCCACCAGCGCCACGGACCGCGTGTCGCACGCGCTGCTCACCGCCATCGCCGCGCCACACCCGCACTCCAAGGACCACGCGCAGAAGTACGTAGTGCTCAACTTATAGAGATGATCATAGCTGTTTGCTGACGCTTACAGAACAGCATGCATTCGCGTAGTATGACTTTTTAAAAGCTTTTATTAATACTTTTTTAAGTATTATTTATTACTATTAAATGGTGTAACGCATATTTATCGGGGATGCCCAACTAGTTTCGGACCAAACCGGATCCCTTAATCAGGAGCTGACACGGCGGTATCGTGAGTCGAACGTGTTACATCATTTAATAATGAATCAGTCACACGATAGGTATCATAATTTTTTTTTATTACTAGCCCAAAATGTTCAACTGTTGTATAGATGTCTCCCCACTCTTCTCTTATCTTCTTCCATTTCTCTCATACGTGATCTGTAAAGAAGCGATAAGCAGATACATGAACCAAACCATCTGCATATTTATCATGTATTCTGTAAAACATATGATTGTCCCAGGTTGTGGCGCATGGAGGCGGACGTGCGCGGCGTGTGGTCGCGCGTGGGCGGCGCGGGGTCGCGCGCGCTGGGGCTGGCGGCGGCCCTGCTGCGCGGCGCCGGCGCGGCCGCCGCCCGCCAGCACGCGCATCTGCTGGCCGCGCTCGAGGTGCTGCCCGACGACGAGCTGTTCGGGCCCACTGCTGCGTGAGTACCTTGTTTGACTTGGCTTATTACGACCTCTGTTAAGATGAGTCCGTTAGTTGCGACACATATTAGACTGGCCAATTGGTCTACAATCTAGAGCTCGAGCAGTTTAGAAATAAATGTAAGTATGTTTATCAAATGTTTAGTACACATAATTCCTTAGTTTTAGACTAGATGGCGTTGCGTGAAAGCTGAATCTGATCAATTATCCCTAACGTGACGTTCCCTGTTCCAGCGCGGACGTGCACAGCATCCTGGAGTGCCTGGTGGTGCTGGCGCGCGCGGCGGGCGGCGGCGGGCAGGCGCTGCTGCCGCGCGTGGCGGCGCTGCTGCGCCGGTACCGCGCCGCGCGCCCCGCGCCCGCCGCGCAGCTGCTGGCCGCGCACAGGGACACCATCGCGTCAGTACACACCACGCATACAAATATAGCTTTATACTCTTATGAAGGACGATTTAATACACTCTTAACATTAAGTCACTTAAATGATCCAAAAGAAATTATCTACTATACATATATAAAAAATTGTCGGGTTTTCCTATCTGACGCTATAACTCCGGAACGCACGAACCGATTTCCACGGTTTTGCATTCGTTCGAAAGGTCTCGGGCTCCGTCAGGTTTATAGCAAAGAATATTCAGGAAATATTTCAACAGAAAAACGGGACAGCTATCTGGTGGCGAAATGAAGTTCGCCGAGTTTGCTAGTCTCTAATAAAAGTCCCCTAAACTTTACCCTTTTAAGCTTCAACTGTAAAATATCTAAAATATAAACTCGAAAGTTTGTAAATGTGGATAGATTTTTGGTACTTTTTTACACAAAAAAAAGTGGACGAATTTGGACAAAATGTGGAGCACAGATACCAGCATAAACCTGTTTTATGATGAAGTGGGATCATTAGCTTTTTTTTTTTACGCTCCCATTGTAGGTCCAGTCTACTGCTTTTCCCATAAATTTTTCACTTTTATTGAAGCCTGTCCCAGTTGTGAATGTTTTACCTGTATGTACATAGTAACATCCCGGCGCTGAGCTCGCTGCTGGCGTCCGAGGTGTTGCAGCCGGCGTCGGCGGCGCCGCCCCCGCAGGCGCTGCTGGCTCTGCAGCGTCGCTGGGACTCACCAGACAACCTCAACTGGCTGCTGCAGGTAACTGCCACCAGCTATTCGACAATAACCAATACAGCTAGCAATCATTAAATTTAGACAATTGTAGACATATATGCATCTAGTATTTACCAAGGGGTGAACAACATAAATAGATGAGTTTATTCACAAGACCAATGATCACCATGCAAGACGAGCCCTGGGTTTGTTTGCCAGATAGCATTTGCATGATTCACAAAAAATAGTTGTGAGTCAAAGTCTGTTAGCATATTGATATTTTTTTAAGTCGTCGCATTTGTCGCATCATCTTGTAATTGAGTAGATAGATAATGTACGGTCTGTGCGACTAGGAGATCGAGTCGTGGGGCGTCCGTCGCGGCGGCGCGTGGGGCGGCGGCGCGTGGGCGGGCGCGGTGCTGCGCGGCGTGGCCCCGCACGCGGCCGCTGCGCACGCGCCGCTGCGACACTCCGCGCTGGCGCTGCTCGCCAAGCTGCTGCCCGCCGTCGCGGACACCACGCCCGGTATGCAGCTGCCACATACTCCACAACACACACTACTCACTCATATCCAATTAGTAGAGCTCCGTGATCAGACAAGCGTTTAAGCATTTCCGTGAAATAGTATCTGTTTATTCAATATGCCATCAAAATCTGATTCAATTTAATTAAAAGTACTGAATAAGGACATACTGCTCGAGATCCCAGAAGACTTCTAAAGAGTGAGAAACCTAATTGCAGTCCATTGTATTTAACTTCATAAAAATGACGATTTATAACCGAGAAACGATATCCTTGCCACCTCATACATTTCAATAATTTCTTCGTACCTATCCAACAAATAAATACATAAACATAAAAAAACACTTTAGTACTACGTATTAAACCTTCCAGGTCTCCAAGCAGTCTTGGAATGCCTGGATTCCCACCAGCCGGAGGTGACCCAGTCGCTGCTGGACAAGCTGCCGGAGCTGCTGGTGGGCATGCAGGAGCACGCGGCCACGGTCCTCATGCGCGTGTTCGACCTCGGCATGAAGTCGCGACACCCCGTCGAGCCCTGCATCGCCAAGTGTGTCACCACCATCAACTTGCATAGGGGCTGTTAATTACACCTGTACGATGACATTACTCTTTATAGTCTAGTAAAGTTGTCTAATTCTGCGCTCAGGCTTAATAATTTTAAATAAAAAAAACCCCTTTCCATATTCATATTCTTTCGGCCTTACGCAAATAAGTATTTGATGACTGTACTTATTTCCTTTGGAAAGTTAATATTTACGCGATCCTGTGTGATACTTGAATAGCCTAAGAGCTACAGGTAAAAACCTTAAAAAAACTACTTTACTGAATTCAGACTCTGACTCATTAACAGTTTTATTATAAGTAAAAATAACAATTATAGTTCATTTTCGGTGAATTGAACAGTGAATCCTTTTTACTTATATTAGGTTAGGGTGTACAAGATTTAGTTAACAATATGCTATAATAAACCTACTTACCAATCTTCTCAAAACACTGAAAATGTGAAGATTAATGTATTATCCATATAGTTAGACTTAAGCACTTGAGGGTAATCTTTTATGCAAATAATAATAAAAAACCAATTAGACAACATTTGTTTTATTTATAAATCTCATCAGTTACAACAATAAGTTGTATAGAAATAAAGCTCTCAATGATACACATTACAAAATAGTAAATACACAAAAAATATTAAAATGCACTTCAACTGATATTGTTATATCGCGTCATTACTTCGTGGCGATAAGGTCGAGAAAACTATAACTTTTAAAACAATTTTCTAGTTAATTAACACAATACTTATTCTCATATCTTAACAAAAATAAATACTCCGCAACTTAAGCACAATACCCGCACCAAAGCATACAGTTCTCGCACTGGTGATGTGGTGATCCTCACTAATCACCAGTCATTTGATCCAAGGTCTGTGAACAGCTTGTCCTTGATTTTAGGTCTCGGGTCCTCTGTGATCTTTGTGTCTACTGCACCAACTTGTCCGAGGATGTATTCAAATTCTGTAAAATGAAATAACAGCTTAAATACTAGCTAAAGTCCGCGGTTTTGCCGGCGCGGAGGGTGATTATAGCTGCTTGAGAATATTTCATATCATTGTGGGATATGTAGGAAAACACGGATATCCTTATATTCTTCAAGCAATTTGTTCTGAAGATACATCTACTCATGTAATTAAGGTCATTCTCAATTATTTACATTAAAGATCTTATCAAGAATAGCAAAAGAATTTTCAAACATGTCAATCTTTTTTTTTAATATATCCAGTGTGAGATCCCAGCTAGGCAAAGGCCTCCCATATTCTGCCAGAATATTAATTTTAAAGTAGCAAAATTCTACAAATCCACTTATACTTCAATATTCTATAAATTTACACCATACCATCAAGAGTTAGAGAAGTCCCTCTGAGCTCTGTGGAGCCAATGAACTGCTTCTTCATGTCCCCCTCAAAGTACACAAATACACTGGGCAGATTCCTCTCTGGGAAGTTGGGGATACATGTCTGTGCAACGGCCTTCAGGAACTTGGTGTACGGGTACTTGGCAGCCAGCTGCCGCATGTACTGGTTGATAAGAGCACATTGCTGGATACTGGAAATGGTTGATTAAAAATTAATTAATAAATATATATCAGGTAAAGAAGTATCTGCCATTAAAATGATACAATAGAATTTGATTACTTTGAAAACCATGGTTTTAATTAAAAAACCTTTCTCTCCACTTACCCTTGCTTGTACAGGTGTATAACCACCCAGATGCCCTCACCAGCCTTGTTGACCTCCTGCACATAGTCCTGGCCGGACACTTCTCTGATATCACCGAACCTCGTCTTCTCAGACAGTCTCTTGAGCTCAGCAATACGCCTCCTTCTGTATTCTTCTATGACAGCTTCGTCTTCTGAATCTTCAAGCTCATCAAGGCCATCCAGGTCCAGTTCGGACATTTGTTTGTCCTCTGAAAAATTTAGCAAGTCCATTAGAAAAGAGTTGTATTAATGGCTTAGTAAAGAGAATGGGTTTTTAAATATCTCACTGACATAACTTTAAAAGTAACATTAATTCCATTTGCCATATTTAACTGTTTAAATCCCTTCACTAGCGCTCCAAAATTGTTGTAAATTACTGTTACTTCAGTGTATGTAGAAGCACTCAAGTGGAACTAAAATATTTTAGATACAGTTATAATTCTACTACATGAAATATATACCACTGTAAAGATGAAGCATTACACCTTCTTTACAGATATATTATGAGTAATATTTAAATAATTATGAATGGTTTTGGGCCATTATAAGCAACAGGTGTTATCCTAACCTACAAGTATTGTTTATACTAACTCTCTTCCTGTTTCTGCTTGATGGTTTGCTCTATCATATTTACTATTTGTTCTTCTGAAACCTCCGCCTCCTTCGGAGGTATAATTCCTTTAGCGCGAAGGACATCGTTCCATTCTGTATCCTCGTTTGGATTCTAAAAATAAACACCAAGTTTAACACTTTATTTACTATATTCACCGACAACTTTTAGACCGCTATTTCTATAAGGTCGTATATGCAATTTACCTGCATTTTGTGTTAGAAATATTGAGCTTATTGCTTTAAATTATAAGAATAAATAAAGGAGGAAATCTGACACCATCAAGGCATCAAAATGATTAATCCGGAGTGACCACTGTGACCAGGAGTGACAGTATTATGATTGTGACAGAAAGACAAGCAGGTGACTCAGTTTTTCTGGGTTGTTGTATCAATTAAATATATCTCTTAACTGTTAACTAATAGATTAGATTTATCATCGGACCGAGACCACGTCGTATAATTACAGTTATGCAAACAAAAAAAAACTTAAATATTTTGTCCAGGAAAAATGACAATTATGAACAATAAAGAATATTTTTCAAACTTTCTTCAGAATAAAGTCGGAAGAAGGTAGGCAACATTATTTATAATTGTCAGAAATTTGGTTCATCCATCTGTGACATGTTTACAGTAAAGAAGAGAAAAGTTTTGTGAAATGAATCAATCATTTATTAATTAAACAAATAAGTTTATATGTAGTGTTACAAAAGATCTAAGACAAAACAACAATGAATCGAGATAAAAGAGAGCCGGAGTATCCGACAGAGCTGGAGTCCCAGTTCGTGATGCGTCTGCCCGAGGAGCCTGCTAAAGTGCTGAGAGAGGTTTTGAAGTCCGGAGAGAATTTGAAGAACCGCCTCACGATCCAGATTGAAAATGACATGAGACAAGGGGAAGTGCGGTTCGATCACTGGCTGATGCACGCCAAGATCGTAGACCTCCCCGCCATTATCGAATCTTTAAAAACAATCGACAATAAGAGCTTCTATAAAACAGCAGATATCTGCCAAATGATGATATGCAAAGAAGAACCTGACCTACCGTCAACAGAGGAAGAATCACCTGCTAAAAACAAGAAAAAAGACCCTTACAAAGTAGATAAAAAGTTCCTCTGGCCTCACGGTATCACACCACCTACTAAGAACGTGCGTAAACGAAGATTCAGAAAAACTCTGAAGAAGAAATATGTGGAAGCACCAGAGATAGAGAAAGAAGTGAAGAGACTGCTCAGGGCTGACAATGAGGCTGTCAGTGTCACCTGGGAAGTCATAAAAGAAGAGGATGATCACCCCAAACAAGACAGTGCCCCTGTCAATGTTAAGCCTGAGAAGAAGCCTAAAGCAGAACGTAATCCTAAGCGAGAGTCTGTGTCTGTTGATGTTTCTAACCATGAGTCCTCTAACGTTGTAGACATATTTGGTGGAGCCGTGAGTGACTCTGATCTTGAAGATGACAACATTAATGTGGAAATGGAAGACTCTCGTCTCTCAGCATATGACAGTCGCCTCTCAGACACTAATTCCATGCATGGAGAGGGTTCATCAAAGAGGGAGGCATTACCAACACAATTTGGATCACACATGTTCCAGTCCCGGCAGGATCTTGGGCCCAAGTCTTTCCCTGGTCATAGCAGAGCTACAACACCAGCAGCATCAGGGATGTCAAAAAGTGGGGGTCTTTCATCAGAGGATGATGGTGACTACCAACCTAGAGACATGTCTAAGGACAATATGACGTTAAGGATCGAGCAGTTGAGGGCTGAACTTGAGGAGTTGAAGCAGCGCAGGCAGAGGACACAGCATGAGATAGCAGGGATGGAGAACTTAGCTCTAAGACAGAGATTTCAGGATATCCTACACACTCTCAACCAGGACATCATGTACAAAGAGATGGAGTATCAGGGCCTTATCACACTTCAGAACTCAGAAGATATCTAGTAGTAACTTTTGTTAGATATATGAAAATTATATCTAACAACATTTTTTTAAGTTTTAAACTATGTGGGTATGAATGGCTCAGTTACATAGACTATATAATAATTAAGGATGCATATTATGTTGAATTTAACCATAATATACCAATTTCTGTGTATGTTAAAACTACTGTTATACTTAAATTGAATGTAATCATTAGTAACACTTTGTAGTTTATAAATAAATACATGTATGTTATGAATTTTTCTTGTACTTTATTTTTTTACCCTTTTTTTAAATTAAACTTTTACTGTCTCTCGGTCTTGATCCTAGATCAAGAATATCTTTTAAAAAGTTATCATGAAAACCCGAAGTGTTGCCAAATCAGTATTTCGTGCAGAAATCAGAATCTTGATGTCAAATACAACTGACAGTTCATTGTCCATGTTTTAAGGGTTTGTTCAATTTATGTTTCGAAACTAAATATCCTAGAAAAGAAACGAAATTAGAGATCCAAGCCAAGCGTATGCCTTATACAAGATAAATATCACATACACACAAATCATAATGTAACTACAAATTCTAAGATATTGCTGTTCCCAACACAATAAATTAATGAGTATTAAAAATACATTCTGATTTTAAAAATCGATGACGTCTAAATGGTTGATCATTTTAACGTTAACACTAACAAGACTAACTTTTATTTTTAAGCGCTAGTAAAATTATCTTTTGTCGTGTTTTCAGTACATTATGCTTTTGTAACGTCTTTGAACTATACATTTATTTTATAAATAAAACACAAAAGCATAATTTCTAAATAACGTTACGAATCTGACTTTGACAGTATGACACGTCTTTTTTCTCTGCAAAGTTGTCAACTTGCGTCGTGTTGGAAAAATTTTACGTCGCTATGTTCAGTCCAGTCAGAACTCGAAATAAATAAATTGAATATGGCTGAAGTCGAAGGACATAAACATCGAGAAACTAATAACCATGAGGGAGAAGGTAAATGTTGTTATGATATTTATGGTTAGGACGCGTGGTTAGTGAGTATCGCGGACGTCAGTGCGGATCGGCTGCGTTGCCGTGGCCCGTTACCCTCGTGTTACCTTTGTGACATTGAAATTGGGTTCTTTTTATAATTGCTGCGTGGATTTGTGGTGCTGGGCCGCCAGGAGCGGAGTGTGCCGCCCGCCTGACGCGTTGAGTGGTACCGTTGGACGGTCGCACGGACTGTAGTGATCATGACGGGGGACGCGGACAGGAGCCTCCACTCAGGTATTCCTATGTTATTGTTGTAATACTCGATATTAGCCGAGGTTAAGTGCGTTTAATCGTAATTAATGTTGTTTATTTGTGCGGAGTTAACGTCGCGACTTGTTGAACTTTGCTCGTACGTTGTGTGTTATTGCATTAATTTAAGCCACAACACGAGCGTTAAATGTTTGGAATATTTCCTTTCTTATCCAATTAGAATGTTTCGCAGTGTGTGAACAATCCAAAGCTGGTAATTTGCCAGTCATTAGAAGATGACAAGTTGTATCAATGTGATTGTTATACTGTGTAATGATGAAATTGAATACAATACATGACTTATCAAGGTGCATTGATATACTATTTAAAAATTATATATTATTACTGATTTTTCCCATTGACTCTTGATTTTCAATGTGTTATAATTATTAGTGTCATATACATTTTTTGATCGTAGCATCTAACTAATACAAGACCCATAAAAAGTTAGAAAACTATCTTAAACTATGTTCCTAACTTGGAACTTGATAAATGGTAAAATCATTTTACTTTTTGTATATAAATTCAAAAGTTGTAGATTATTATTAAATATCTTGATTGTTATGACATAAATGCTCAACAGATTAGTTCAGCTTTCTATACAACTATCTAATGTCCACATATCTATAGACTCAGTATATCACTTAGCATTTATTATTTTACAATTTAATTATAATCATAATAGTTGGAGTACCTAACGTTTCACAAATACTTATTTTAACATTTCTATATATTTTGTATGGTAGTGTATTTTTGCAGGTGTATAATATATATAGTCAGAGAAAATTCATAAAACAATTGGAGAAATCATTTCAAGATCTTTTATGGAATGATACCAAAACTAATAAAAAAATGGAATAAAACTAAAACTGAAACCTAAGAGTAACAATTAAGATATCTATAATATCTTGTCAAATATATTCATTTTGTGGTTATTATTACACATTGAATATGCCTTGACCCCTTCAAAGGTTGTCTCACATACAAAAATAGATTGTTTTCATAATGTCATTTATATCCATTGAAAGAATACAGAGGTGTGTTAAATTAAAATAATTGTTACGCTTTCATATACATAACAATAAATTGTTTTGTTATCTCACTTTAATTGCATTTGTGATTTGTTACTATTGACAATAAAGCTTGTTCGTTTACTAAATTTATGATTTTGTATGTATTGGGAACAAATATTGAAAGTTTTGGAGCGGCTTGATGGCCTGCAAAATATGTATAAAAGGAAGGTCAAAGTGAATATTAAAGCAGTTAAGGTCAGATAAAATTCAGCTTAAAATAAAATGCAAGCAGCAGATTGGGACCGGTCCTATGTATATATATTTATACTATTAATAACTAAACACGTGATTTATTATCTTTGCTCCATGTTAAATTGTCACCAGGTTTATATACCAGGATGACAAATTCTGTTTGCAAAAAGAACCAACTTGTCCAGCTAAATATATTTCCAACAAATATTTTGTAACACAAAAAGTACACACAAGCAGTTATACCTGTTTCCGAGTCAGTTTTTGCGCCGCCTTCCATCTTATTATTATTTTTTATGCACGCCTCGTTGCCAACATTAAGAATTAATTTCAGTTAGTTGCAAAGTTTTTTAATCTACAGTCTTAGCAAAAAGTTTTTATGTAAACATTTTTGTCATCTATGGTTTTTCATTTGCGTTTCATTTCGCATATTTTATTGTTTATAAAATGGAAGTAAAAATAACAGATCGGAATGTATTTACTTAAGTGGTATTGCATGCAAATTACACGTAACATATAATTTTCGCGCTCAATCTGCACGTCGCGACAGCAAAGCATAAACTAGGTCACAGGTCATTAATGAGGGTTTACGACAATGACAATTAAGTATACAGCTCTCTGGCCTTCGGTAAATTATAAATATTTATATGAATACTAAAATGTATAATTTTAAATCTTGCATATGATACGAACCATAACTGGGTCGCTTCCGATAAATTAAACAAACACTGTTTTGAAGTTTGATTTGTGTAAATATTAGCACATGCGCCTGCTAATGCATACGTATGCCTATTACCTGTTGATACACCTAATTTAGTTACACTTTCAACCTTCGTACCTTGATAGTGGTGGAATGTTGTGACTCTACCTTATAGGTACATACGTACTTCGCGAAATACATAAAAATCGCTGCCTTTACAGATATTTAAGGCTTATAAACATTATCGAATTTATTTTACAAGTCATTGCTGCTTACCAGTAACTTAACCAACGCAGGTAGCTTTCGTATGTCTATCACAGTTACCTAGTTAACTATAGAGTTCACACGCTCTCGGTAAGCCACAGTATACGTGTGCCCGTGTGTAGCACAAGTCAAAATAATTAAAAATAAATTACACAGTTGTAGTTCAACGCCCTTTTAATAGGCTAAGTCTGTTCAAAATAACGCTAGATTTATGACTAGATTGCAGTCTAGCTTGTTCAGTCTATAACATTAGTTTTAAATCATGTTGAGGCGTGGATATTTAAATTAATTATCGGACATAAAAACTCTAAAGACAGTTTCCTCAAACATATATTATTTAAAATCTTAACGAACTTACTTTGCCAACTTACAAATAATGCATACTAGTAACCGGCCAGCCATTAAAATTTCCGCAGGAATGTGGGTTTCCATTAATCCACCTATTAATTTGTTATGCAAATTAATTACAGACCATTGCAATGTAGAGGATACTCGCCCTTCCACTTTCTGTGCTGTACGATGCGCTTCAAATCGATTCAACCGTAATTGTTTTAAATTTGAATTCGCTATCACACCTATCCGGCGTAATTTTACACCATATAGGACTCGACATTTTGCAAATGACAGTCCCTGACCGGCATTTCGTTTGCCCTGTTACCCACTTATAAAATGCTTACGATAGTGAAGTATGTATGTGTGGGTAACCTGTCCACGTATGCGGCAGAGATCTCCAAACCTACTTTCGTCTTCAGCCCAGCGTTGTCGGCCGGCTGCCAATGTCCGTTTGTGTAAAGTTCGGGTCACGCTCCCATTACAAAGCATACGAGCATTTCCTATTAATGATTAATGTTAGAGTACATTTACGATGCGGATGACCGCTGAGAATTTACGGGAACTCTCCATGAAGCCATCGGATTTGGCTCAAATTGCCAAAACTATCCTACGAAAAAATATTTCAAAAAGGATGGATATGTTTATGGACAAACAAAGATAAGTCTACCTAAACAATATGTATACAAGGTCTGAATATTAATCTAGTTGTATGTGTCAAGTAATGGCAATTGGTAATTTTTTGTTTTGTATTCCCCTTAAACACCATGCATACATGAATGGATGTATATGGATGTACCAAGGACGATGACACGCGAATAAAACCTTAGAAATCGGAATTCCTTTCGAATACATCAAGCGTTTGCATCGAGAATAGCTAAGGTATCCATCATTCAAAGATCCGCGATTAAAACATCAACAGACAAATAAATAAGGCTTCTATCAGTCGGTCCCTCTGTATATAGAATAGTTTTGATGCCCACCATCTCGGATTGCGTTGAAATTATTATGTAAGTAAATGCCTATGTAAAATGCCTTTCGATCCCTTTCGAGACAAAGCCATAATCTCCTTTTTAACAACATATGATCAGGGCCTCTCTTGTAAGAGAATATCATACGCAAAAACAAAAAGGTTTTATTTTCAAGTAGGCCCTTTTTCAGGCCCATCCGAAAGATTAATATTAATGACTAGCTGCGCGAGTCTTCGAGAACTGGCAAGGAACTCCACAAGTTACTCTTTAAAAAAAGCCAACATAATGTATAAAAACCTATGAGCTCTTAAAGTTAACTTGTTACTCCGAAATCGAGGTGTTTGGAGAATAATTCGTTGATCAACATCTGTAAACACCAGAATAAATCAGGTGTTTTTACTTTAAAGTGGTCGTTATAAAACGCAATTTATGTTTTCATTCTTCATTGTATAATAACAAGACTATCATCCACCACCGCCCACGGAAACTGATCTGTTTACTATTCTTAAACCGAGACTACACATTCAGTAGCCAATAACTACTAATTATATCTGCATCTGGGTCGAGTTATTGCTGGTTATGCAAAGCAACAGCTGATTTAAACTAGTTGCTAGAAATAAATGTTCCTAAAGTTAACCTCACCTGCCAGAAATTCATCCAATTCTGAAACACAACACCATATCAGCTATAACTCGCAATTATTGTAGAAATTTTGTTGTCCCTTTGCCATTGCAAAAGGCGTAATAATGTCCTATATTTTGTTCGAGGTGTCGGTCAGCCGGTTTTCCGAGATAGATAAGTTGGATGTTTAAATCAGACATTCGTATTTGTATCTTTAGAAAAGCTGTTTTATTGCTTGTTAATGGTGAGCTCGGCGGGTTTCATTGTTAAATCTAGATATAAATTTGAAATAGAATAATAGTGCTAGGTAAAAGACATTAATTTTGTCCTATAAAACATGTGGTATTTCCTCAAAATGACTTCAAGAATATGCTTTTTAATTGTATCATTTGTCAGATAGTAATTGTTGAATCGTCGAAAGCATGATTAGAGGAAACAACGCGTCAGTAGCTCTTTATTACCACCCGGTGCGAGTTAAATTATCAGACTTCTTTGTTCAATCAATCACGCCTTAACGATGAAGTAAATATATAAGGATTGATTCCGAAGATTTTTCTATAAAGTTACAGCTTGTATTATAGAATAACATAATATACCTTAGCCTCCTAAAGTTAATCTCTACAAGTACAAAATCGCCTTTGGATTGAAGTACGGCTTACAATACACAAAAGTAGGTACAGAGATCTCGTAAAATGTAATACAAATAATGACGTAATCCTTATTACGAAAAGTATCCAACAAAGTACTCTTGTATATAAGAATCACTTGAGATATTAATAAAACACAATTTGTATTGAGGGAGAACAATGATGGCGGATGTTAAATACTGTATAATGTTGAGGTATTCAAACAAAGGGCGTAATGCTTCGTAATTAATTAAGTTTAATTGCAGTAACAGATTTTACTTGATCATAATATTGTTGGTTGATGTTTTAACTAGTGAACTGGTTGTCGGGAGGTAACTTTCCGTCGATATTATCACGTTTTTTCGTTGAGCCTTTAGTGTGCCACTTCTCGACAGAGGTTTTTCTTTGATTTTTCCATTCGGTCACGTGTTTGTCTTCTTCCGGCCTTTCTTTCTTCTTCAGTTTTATGCATCCGTATGCCTCCCCTTGGTCTCGCAATCGTCCTCGTCGCCACCCATGTTTGATTGTACCCACCCACCCACTTAAGGTGACAAAAAGGAATGAACTTTAGTTAAAAGAAAATACGTTATTAAATGTATTGAATCCCTAAGTAGCAATTACTTTTAATAATGCATTCCATAAACGTATGCATTCACAAAAATGTTGTCGAAATATGAAACCTTCTGTGTACATATATTTCACAGTTACGCTAAACAATTCAAGATCAAATAGCTATAAAACAATTTATATCGCAAGTTTAGTGCATTTGCATTAAATTTTCAAACATAAAACTCAACCGAGTTAGACATCCATGTTGGAAACTAACATTTTAAGAGATTCTCAGTACATCTGTTTTATGCAGGTCCAAGTCTGAAATTCGATACAGCTTCGGTTATATTTGGATGGGGTGTGATCTCTTTCATATTAACATAATCCAATTAAAAACATCAGAACCCGGTCCTTATGAGCAATACTGAAGTAACAGGTTCGGCAGCCTGTAAAAACATTAAACACCTTTATTCCAAGGGATTAAGTACGAATTTCGTTGAGTCCATTTTTGCCATTATAGCCGGGGCGTCGGACGAGGTGGGTCCATTGACGTGACCTTAGTAATCAGCCAGTTTGAGTCGTTGCGTGATGTTACATACGTGTTATGGCACGGTGGCAGTACGCAGTGAAAGTCTTGTTGTTATATCGCCTGTAGATTTAATGCGTATTTGAGCGAAAGAACCGTGTCAATGTTTGCGATACGTTCAATGATGAATTTATAAAGAAGTATAAAAGTTGGACGTTAATATGAATTGCTTATTTGAGTCGAATTCCTCCTTAGATATATTTATTCCTTTTATCACCGAGGTATTAAAATACATTATACAAGACAGACGTTTTATCTTCCTAGTTTGTTCTGCCATATCCTTACAAATATGACAAGTGGTATTTTGGGATTTTAATTCTATAGTTATTCCATAATTTTTATTATATCTAATCTCATCATTAAATGTATACGAGAGGTTTCAATTACAATGAAATCACCTCGCTTCCTGCATCAACAAAGCTTGCATACATCAGTTCCACAGTACTCAAGGCTCTATCGATTAGAATCTACTCACAATCTATTCTAACCTGTACGGCTAACGAATCGATTGTCTTACCTCCGCATAATGGACATTATGACATTGTTCACAGCTGCAACTGTTCTTGGTTAAACAAAACTTATAAGAGAATAATCATTGTTTATGGTTTGTGTGTCCGATGTGAGAAAGAAAGGATGGAATGATTGAGAGGCAAATGAGACAAACAAAGCGATAGAACTTTCTTTAACATTGTTGAGACATCTTAGCGCTTTGAAGTGCTTTGTTTCCAGGGATGAATTTCGTTTCGAAAAGGAAAAGAGTTTTTACATCATTTTTTCCCCATTACTGAAATTTCAAGATGTTATTTGGCTCAAAATTAAGTTCCATGAATCTTTACCCATAAAAATCGTCAGAGCTTATCTCAAACAGATCTGGTTGTAGTACAATATTAGCCATTCCTACAGTCGAACGACAACAAAGGTAATCAATGCCTATTGTGACCGCACCACAGGAATGCCAAGACTTCCTTTTACGCACGCCGGGTAATACATACTCTTTACATGTCTTTAAATCAATATCCACTTACTTGCGGTTCGGTTGAATTATTATATTTTGAAGGTGTGGATGTGGGTGGCCGAATTATTTTGACACACATCTGGTCTTGTCTTTGTTGATATGATTATAATATGTTCGAACACTGACTGGGGGTAACAACGGTCAATAAAACGGTTTCAGAGCGTGTCATAACAGACATTCAAAAACATAGTCCACTCTGCTAGGCAGCTTAGTCTTGCTAACTCTGCGCTGCAATTAAAGCTAAGTAAAACAGATTAAGTACTCTTAAGGAGAGCTTAATGATGATATAAAAGCCCGTCATTACCCACTCATCTCATCCTGGACGCGAGCAGTCTCGCAACGGATGCAAAAAACACCAATACTCAGAAGTATTTATGTTTACCTAATGACAGCCGGTCAACCATCTTGCCCCGTGGATTTAGAAAGCTGTGCGGCTGGTCGCGCAACTTCTAAATTACTACACACATGTCTGTTTCCGATTGTCGCTACTCGTGTCAAAATTACGGATGTTAAATTGTAGGACGTACCCGTTTTGGTGGTTGTTTTGCCTGGCCGAGTGGTAATGTTTGTTATATGGTAAATACTTTCATTTCTTTTTGGGATTGTTGCGTAAATGCTTGACGCAGCTGGTATGTGTGTTATTGTGTTTTTCCGGGTCGTTAGACTGACTGTGGCTTACACGTTTTGTAAAATTCTCTTAATCATATAGAGTTATCACGATTAATCTCTTTAGGCCAGGACCAAGTCTTCGACTTCATTTTCGTGAATGGACTGCTTAATTATTTATTAGAAATCCTCCTCTTTGTGCCTTCGAAATTGTTTTATAGAATGCTTTCAATAGTTTCAATACAGGAGTGCAAGCAACCCGTTAACTTTCAAGTATTACGAGTAGATATTGTGTACAAACGGTTCCACACAGTGAACCATGGACAAGCACCCATTAACATAATACGCATGCATCTAGGCGTCACTTTTTACTGTTTACGTCGCTTTGTGTCACACACAAGCCGGATTTTATTGGCCCATTGACCGCACTTTACCTCGGAGAGATTGTGATAAGCGAAAAGTCAAGATCGTTTGATTCCATTTAGCGGAAAGAAATTTACAACGGTAAAAAGTCTAAAAAAGCCTGCTATAAATTCAACGCTCGTCCTAGGAAACTAGGACCGGAAGGCGAAATTGCACAATGCTGTTGTATTTTAATGTTATTGCCAAATACGAGCCTAAACCATTCGCCTTCTACGGTGATTTTTTTCCACAAATATTTTACTGGAAATAAAATACACGAAGATGATGCTTTGATCGTTTAATGATTAGAAAAAAACTGCAGTTTAAGTCAAATCGTTATTTAAGATTAATTCCTTTCTTATATTTATAACCTAATGCTGTATACCAGCTCTAAGCATACCATTTCTAAGGATCGAACAAAAGAGACACTATTCAAGTCCGGGCTCTGGCTACTCGCCTAGCTTCTTGAATAATGTTTTGTGTTTCAATAAACCAGACAGTACACACCCACTTGATGCCAAACTATTGTTGAGAAAGTCTACATTTCTACACAGCATTAGACAATATTCAAGTGACCGCTAATATTTTATGCCATGTTTAGAATTTTGACAGTTAGCCATTAACTGACCCTGGTTATATGATCAGAAATTCAGAATCATAAAATACCCGCCTAGGAAGCGGTGGTGAGACGACCTTAACGCTTAGCACGCAGGCTGGTTCCATGCTGCCCAGAATATAGAGTCGTGGAAGGATTTGGGGGAGGCCTTTGCCCAGCAGTGGGACACCGTAGGCAAGGAAAAAAATACCCGCCAACGTTTTCGAAACTTATTAATTCATTGATTTTGTTCATAGGCGTTCAAAAAGGGGAACGTGATGCTACTGAGATTTTCACACGTTCTTATTTCTACCTCTCTCTTTATAAGATACGTGTTATATCAGCACTTCGTTATCTCCCATCATCTCTCTTTATTTTAATATAACTATTATGGCCTAACACGGAGAGGGTCATAAAGTGTTCAGTTCAATGGTCCGTATTTAAATACAGTTATAAAATTAAATTATAGTAATATATCGCATCGAATATCCGATTATTTCTTCACTTATAAAGTGTCGTAATAAATCAGTATTAAATATGAAAAAATGTACAGAAATTTGGACAAAAAATTATAATATTTAGGTCGTCTTGCGTGCAAGGTTAACAATAATAAAATATTTTATATCTTTTGCGTGATATTATACGTAACAATATTTATGTACCTACAGGTGCATTTAGTAATTGCTAATTAAAAACGCTGAAGTGTTGTCTACTAATTAATATCATTATCAAGGTCATTTGTTGCGGATCGAAGATTACGGCAATGCCTATATTTAACGTGTAGGAATAATTATTTATAATTGAGTCTCATTTATTTTCCTTCCTAAAGAAGGCTAAGATGCCTAACTGGTCTAACAGAATATACATATACCGTATTTCATCGGAAACAGTGTATCCATTCCCTCCGTTAATTAAAAAGGGCTATGGATCGATTATGGATACTTTCAGATCCAACTTAAAAGGAGGCCAAATAAATTAAATAAACGTCACTTCATTGTAATATGATATTACTCAATTAAAATAAATTAACTTATAGATCGTGCCCGTTCAAAGCTAACTGCTATATAAATTGTCTAGTTACCGCCGTAAACAATGTACCGGTTTTATGTATCAATGCTCGTACATTGATCGATAATGATTGGTCTATAAAAAACATGCGTTTTTTGTCAAATCGACGTCATACAGGTACGACACTCTAATTAATAATGTGCTGATGAACTATGTACCTATTACTGGTTTTAGATTAAAAAATGTTATTATTGGTTGACAAACTTGTTATATGTTTATACTTACCTGTTGAAGCGTTCTGGTGACTAAAACCGTCTTTTAAAGAGCGAGATAGCACTCTATACGGAGTAGTGTGTGTCACTCTTTCACATCCGTAACTTTATTGTGTCTTGGTGGCAGGCCCTCTAACAGGTCTATTAAAATCACCCGTAAAATTTGAATTGTAAAATGTACATATAACCTTACACAATGATTACGCAATGTAGTTGAATATTGTTTGTTTATTACTTTGTCGAGATAAAATACCTAGTAATATTAATCACGATGCATTCATTCTACGTGACCTTGTCGAGGCAGATAAATTTGAATTAATCTTTATACACTATCTAAAAATACATGCTTGTGTGAAAACAGCTTTTGATTGGCAGAATTCAATTAACGTTCCCAACATGTGTTTCTCTATCTTTTGAAATAATTTATCTAAATTACTTTCTGATTGGATTCGGAAATAAACAGACCAGTAGCCTAGACTTTAATTACATATTTATGAAAATAGTAAATCCAGTTCTTACATTTCATCCTCATTATTTGGTGTTCTACATCATGCCTCGTTCTTTTTATTTTTCAATTCGTTTTTGTTCATTTGTCAGTAACTTGTGTAGGTGGAACCCACCCACAGTTCGACCGAACACAGGCCTATCCATACAAGGTCCTATCGGTCATAAAATAAACTTGTAATCCCGAAGCTTTTTAAATAATCATAACTTCGTACCGCAAATTGAACTGGTGGTAAGATGCAAGATGTTCTCTTTCTATACGAATGCAAAAGGGAATGCTTAGTTCTTATAGATACCATATAAGGTAATATGGCGTGCGATCTTAGTTAATTTCGTTTGATAAGGCCATCGGTATTAACTGTATAAGATCGTATACACTGCAAACCTTTTATTTATTCAATTCAAAAGGACATACAAGGCTTTTGATTTAAAACCCCTTCGAGTCGACTCGTTTGATCAGTGGAGTTCAATCAAATCACTCAGCGTAATCAAATTTGTTACATTTGACGGTACTTACGCATTAAATGCAAAGTAAAATTGATTTCTCGCTTAAAGTTTAGTTTCTTTATCTATAATAACAGAAGTGTGCTATGGTTCGATAAAACTTGGTCCTTCGATACATAGTGGGATTGGTCCTTTGTGTCACTAGAGTTAATGTAGAGGTATTATAAGTGGTAATGAGACCCTGGCGGTCGTGTTTCACGTTTAGCGAGAACCACACTTGTGGTATTGTGTCTTGTCTTGTACATTAAGTACCCTTTCATCTCATTCGTGTGTGTTAATTGTAACCACAGGTTAGGTTAGTCTTTCTTCCTTCTTATTTATCTACCTATCTATAATTACAAAAAAAAGTCCTTTCCAGCCGCGTATTTTCCGTCGTTGGTTAAGTAGGTAGAAATTTATGTATGTAAACATGTTTACACAGTTCTCAAATGTAGTGATTTAATATAAAAGTAATATATCAGTGTTAATATTCGTTTGTATTTAGTTCTGCGACATAGTTCTCCGATTACTTGCACGATAGCTTATCAAATGTGTTGTCGTTAATCGTATATTTATGAACGCTGTTGCATTTATTGGATTCGATGTACTGGTCAATTGTCTTATCAGATATTTCAGAACTTTATCGCTTTGGTCATATTGTATGATGCCATTAGGAACAATACCGGATGGTCTTTTGTGGTAAGCTTTGTTTAAAAATCGGTTCTTCCGTTTTCTTTAAAATTCACCCTCTTATAATGTCTCCTTGCTGAACTTTCGTTAGATATTAAAAACATTGTTAATGAACAGTCCTACTAGTTGCATGGGAAAAAAATACGAACTAATTATTGTCCTAAATAGATTTAACATAATTTTATGGAATAGCTAGAGTAATCATAAATAATAATTTTACAAAATGCTAATTCTTTTTAGGTACATTCTCACCCTAGTATTTTATTTCTAAATACATCAAGTTATTAATAATTACTTTTCGCGGAGATAATGTCGTGGTACTGTACCTGGGCGGCGAAGCACAAAGCCTCCATCTATATCTCGGCACAATCAGCGGTGTCTCAGACGAGCCTGCAATTAACACGCATCAAGTTGACATTACATAAATACGTCGGAATGTGGGGCATCGCTTGACATCGCTCTGTAATCGGTTCACTGAACTCATTTAAATAATCTTCGCGTCCTCGTCTGTTGGTAATATATGTGCTAGTATCGCCACATCGCTGTAGTGTACATTTTCGGTTGTCTATTTCTCTGTACTTTCTTTTCGTCTATTTGATGCACGTGACTTAAATCATCCATCCATAAATTTTCCCCTGCCTTCCCTTGTGTATGAACAAGGTTGTGTATGATCATGATAGTATGCCAAATGTCTACGTTTTTATCAATTTGTAGGCAATGTCTTGCTCTATATAGTCTATATTATATTATTACCACCATGCATCACAAGCCGGATGCTTGGGATCCGATTACTTGAGGAATATCAATGTCAAACGACCGATCTTAGCAATGTAATAGTAATTACAGATACTTTATTCATTGTTTATTTCAATTTGTTCAAGTTACTGTCATGGTTATGGATAAGTACATGATTTGCTGATGCTATTAAATTTTAATACTGCCTCTAAACGCAACTGATATTGTCCACAAAATACGTTTAGCCAGTAAATACTGTACCGGTCCTTGTTGAACACACTTTGGAACTAAATGCGTTAACTGAATTTCTTGAACGCATATTTGGAAAGAAATCCGGCTGTTATTAATATGTGTTCTTTCCTCTAATGGCTTAATTACATTAGATGATACCTCGCTGTATTAATACGGTATGCTATGCTCATTCACTTTCGAACTGGCACTGTTTTGGAATTCGAAGCGATTCGCTGTGTAGTAAGTTCATTCTATTAATATTATACAATTATTATACTGGGACACCTTTTCCCTTGGGTTTTGCCATTTTTTTATTAATATACGTTTGTCTGTGGCGCTCATGTACTCGTGGAATTTCTTCAACGATTCCGATATGGTAGAAGCCGCCCACCATGTACCACATCACCTCGTCTAGTTCTCTTGCCAACTCTAGAAAAACAAGCTGCTTACCGAGCGAAAGAAATGTGACGTCATAGAAATATATTAGAATCGCATTAACGGATCATTTGCGGTATATTTGGCATGCCTACCATTCACACTTGAAAAAACCACAGGACAAGCATTGATTTGCTCCATGTGGTATCGATTTCGTTTTTTTTTCTGCTCATGGAAGCACTTAAGTCGTATATTGCGATGTATTGGACTGTTTTAACCTGGACCATAAAATATTTATCAAAAAGTATACGCCTCTACCTATACTGGCGATCTACCTATACCGATACATATAACAGAATTATTTTCAATCAGCACACAGTTCCCGGTTATTGGGAACATGCCAGCCATAACATTGTCCGGTGTAGTGCTGTGTTACATGAAACACGTAATGAATTGGAACTTATTTCTGGAGGAATAATTAGAGTTCAAGGTAAACCTATAACATCAACTGCAGAAATTGTTCAAATAAACTTTGGTCGTAATTATAACTCCCAATTATAAGCACTTGAGATTCTGTCCCACCTTATTCTCAACGCTTGCCTCATAGTGATTAAGAACCTAGCTGATTCATTTACGAAGCTTAGGACAGCTCTGACGGCATACCTGTCAAATAGCATAAATAGAAATTGGACAAACATGAAACATCGTATGTCACTGCTACGTAGACGAGCATACTTGTAATTGATCGACAAAACCGGGCAAATCTTAAATTGTATTTGACCAACGTAAAATCCCGGATCATTCAAGGCCAAGATGACGTATCATAACGTTTTGCCGCATTAGGAAGAAAATCTAAACAGTGTGCGGTCTATTTGAGAAAGATGTAATTTTGATGATCAATTCATCAGTTTGATGAAAAGAGTTGGAATATTTCCGTTATCATTGGATCCGGTCCAAGCAGGTTATTGACATAATTTAACTCAGGTTTGGGAGCTCGCCAGACCTGTGTTTCGAATGCACCGCTAATTTCTCATTGCGTACGAAATGGCTTCGTCCAGTGAAAGTGTCATCAGTCAGGTGTACATCCTTCATAACACCATTAATAATTACAATATACCTTTTGAGTCTACTACAATTTTTATTATTTGTTTATATAATCTAAATTCAAATTACGTCTTGTGTTTTGCGATGCCTAAAATTTATAAAAATAGTTCCGTTCCTTTAAAGAAGTTTTCACAATGGCTTAAGGTGATTAACATAAAGGTGCTTTACTTTTAAAGGGCCAACTGGCCACCGATCCAATCCAATGTCATGTTGACCTAAAACCTGCTGACTGGTCTTTTGGTACACAAACTGCTGGCCCTGGCTTTTTGTAACCCCTTTTTTACTTCGTCAGTCTTCGTCGTATTTTTTATAACGTGTGATTTATGATCAGACCCATCAGAAATATTCATAACACCAGAAGGTTTCGGCATTTGTTTTAAACTTTTTGAGCAAACAATATTTGAACTGTGAATTATGTTCCAGGCTATGAGGTGGTAGGCAAGCTGAGTTTGCGTGTCAATTATAAAGACATACAAAGTAAGTGTGTGAGTCTGTCTGTGTGTTAACTTTCCGATGTGGAGTACTTAACATTGTTGTATCGAATGCTGTTTATCGATGTTTCGGCTTGTATATATCTTGCGGTTCTTATATTCTCTATACCTAAAGACTTAATTTATTCATTAATTAGAAGTTTGGAGCTAATTATTATGAGGTAAATATGATTTATCTTGGTTTTACACATAGTGTTGTAATGAATAAATCAAAATTAATTATATTTTGCAAATTGAATTAAAGGCAAAAACACTTTATTATTTACCATAATGCGATAGCTTTTTATGTATAATATAATTAATAATTTGTCGCTGTCATCGGTTTTTAGACATGAATATAAAAATAATATCTTTCGATAGGTTTACGCGAATATTAGACATTGAAATGAAACTACTTTTACGGATTTTATCGCGGTTTAATTTTAGATTTTAGTTCCCGACGTTTCGAAACCTTTGCAGGTATCATGGTCACGGGCAGACTGAGATGGCGTTCGTCTTGACAGGAGATGTTGCTCGTTCTACCTTCATATTTTAATTAATTATTTGTGGTCCGACCTACGCAGTATGAGCTCACTGTGTCTTGATGTCTTGCAGCGCTGCTCTTGGGTTTGGCCTTGAGTTTATTTATTATTGGATCCCAAGTAGGTGATATCTTCCAGCCATCTTCTCTATTGAAATTAGGGTGTTTTTTAATCTCAATAGCCTCGCGAAACATCCTAGGTAGGAATTTGGATTCTTTAGCGAGGATCTGTGGTTGGTCAAATCTAATATAATGGCTGGAACCTTCAGCATGTTCGGCGACTGCAGACTTCGTTGAGCGGCGGTGTTTCACGTCAGCAGCGGCAAGGTGTCTGTGATGACAGACACCTTGCCGCTGAGCTTCAACACGTCAAGCAAGTACTGCGAGACAACAAGCTCCAAGTTCCACGGCCCCGTCACAGAAACCGAGTGAAGCCAGCCACTGTTGATCGTTTGCCTGCTGTACTACCATACGTCAGAGGAGTCACTGACAAGATTGGTTACATCCTGAAGCGAGCTTCAATTAAAACATACTTCAAGCCGCCCAAGAAGATTAGCCAGTCCTTACCATCCGTCAAGTGTCACATACCTCTACAAGATGCAGGAGTATACAAACTAGATTGTGACTGCGGCCTCTCTTACATTGGTCAAACCAAACGAAGCATAGGGACCCGCGTTAAAGAACACATAGCTGACGTGAAACACCGCCGCTCAACGAAGTCTGCAGTCGCCGAACATGCTGAAGGTTCCAGCCATTATATTAGATTTGACCAACCACAGATCCTCGCTAAAGAATCCAAATTCCTACCTAGGATGTTTCGCGAGGCTATTGAGATTAAAAAACACCCTAATTTCAATAGAGAAGATGGCTGGAAGATATCACCTACTTGGGATCCAATAATAAATAAACTCAAGGCCAAACCCAAGAGCAGCGCTGCAAGACATCAAGACACAGTGAGCTCATACTGCGTAGGTCGGACCACAAATAATTAATTAAAATATGAAGGTAGAACGAGCAACATCTCCTGTCAAGACGAACGCCATCTCAGTCTGCCCGTGACCATGATACCTGCAAAGGTTTCGAAACGTCGGGAAATAAAATCTAAAATTAAACCGCGATAAAATCCGTAAAAGTAGTTTCATTTCAATATCTTTCGATTTTAACTACTGTATAAATTTTTCCGTATCTATTTTTATTTAAACGGAGGTCCCAATGACCTTTAACCTTGATGCAAATTAGTTTTCGTCATTGAATACTGTTTCGGGACTTTGGTCGGGCTTAGTCTCGTTACGAGCGAAATCCTGTCGAAAAAGGACAAGTATTAATGATAGCTGTATAATATGTTTGGCATGAATATTACTCTTGGATGAAAGGTTTGGTGTTCTCGGTGTATTTGTTGTTCTGTTATCTTCCTTGTAAATTTTTTGTCGATTTTAACATTCTTCATCGTCATTACTCTGTTTACTTCACGATATTTACCCCCTCTCCTTCATCCAATATTTTAATGATACATTGTTATTTTAAAAATGTAAACATTTTCAAAACGTTAAAGTTAAGGTATATACGAATGACTACGGTGAATGCTTGGCACGGTGCATAGTCTGCCAGCACAGCGCACTGACAGATGTTAGTAATGATTTTATATGTTAAATGACAGTATTAAACTATCCATCTTGCTTTTATTTTTATAAATTTGGCTAGCCTTGTTTTGTACCTACAGTTTCAAGTTAGCGGTCCGTTTCTGGCCTATTCAATCGCGTGGTCCTTTTCCTCAAATTTTATGTTATTGATTGATTCGTTAGTTTATATAAGTAGATTTAAGTATTTAAATTATCTTATTCAGGCGGCGCCTCTATTTAAATGTCATGAATGTAAAACATGAACAGGTAATGCTTCTGGTATTTCCCTGGAAGTTATGCAATGAGAGAATATTTTGATGGCATATAATAATGGGGCCGTTGAACAGATGTAACGTTTAGCTTATATTTGTATCTATTTTTTAACTAATCTCTGTCTCAAATATTCACATGACTATCATCATAATATAATCGTCATTAACTCCCGCATCTTTGACAGATGATTTACGCGGTGTCATGAGGGTAGACAATTTTATGATTAGTCATAAATGTAGTTAGTCAATAAATATTTATTTGTTGCCCATTTGTTATTGAAGATTACGAGTAATTGCGTCATTATCGTCATGTTTAATTATTTTTGCAACTTGGTCACGTTTTTACTAATGTTTAATACTAATCTCCGATAGTGCGGTGTTACCAAAAAGTAATGGAAAAATCTACAATACAAAATGCCTTTGTAAAATTTATCTAAAACGAAATATTTTTCAGTTACATTTTATTTTTCATATTTTTGAATAGAAAAACGTATTGATACATTTCACAAAATAATCTAAATACATAAGTTCAAAGTTGGTTTTTTTGTGAAATCGATCCACTAAAATAATGAAGAAAGGTTCGGTATCAAATATCACCGTGAATCAGTGATTCGAGTGAATTATAATTAGCGCAATATGCATTGTTTGTTCCAATCATTAGCATTCAGTACTTATGTAGCGCCATTGTTTTCTATTCCGATTTCTGACTGTTTCCACAATTGGACCGACATTTTAACACGTGTTTTTTTAACGTAGACCAGTGTTAAATTACAGTTTCTCTGTTAGCATATACGTACCTATCGTCCATCGCCAGTATATTACATGTTCAATTATAGTTAACTGCTAGAACAACTGCTGCTTGTTATTGACTAGGTTTAACTGTGCTGTAGGCGTGGGCAGGGCTTTTTATGGACGCAGTCACGACAATGGCACACGAATTACTATAAAACGTTTTCGTGTTATGTTTTCTTAATAGACTTAATTTAGAACACGCCTTAAATGTGTTCAAATTGTTACTCGAATTTTAAGTTTAAACTGTATGTTCGTATATTTCCACGCAAAACGTTTGCTTAAGTAAATGGCGTCATTACTGCAACTCAAATATCAAGTGTTTGTATACTTTGTACATATAAACACGGTCGGGCACAAGGTAAAGTGTCTTGGAGTTGTCAAAAAACTTTTGGGCCACCTTAACTGGAACTTACCTGTGTAGGCGTCCGACTTTTCTCAGGTCCTCTACATGAGAAAAGTCGGAGTCCAAGAAAAATCCAAGTGTGAGGTCGAGATTTTCTTTAAAAGTTTGTAATGTAACTCCTTGTTCATAATAATATCTTAGTATGGTAACTTATATTCAGTCTAACTAGAATCCAAACCTAACATAATATAAGGAAAAAGTCAAAAAGAATTCCTAGTTTACTAGATATCCAACATAAAGGCGTAACACATCCGTCCGCAACGATCCGGACGCAGACGTCTTGACCTTCGCTACGACACGCGAGGAATTATCCTTAATTAGCGGAGGCTAGGATATCTATTGTTACAAGTTTCCGTGTTGCGTATGCCAGCATATAATGCAGGAACTTAACACTACTCCAGTGACCTACTTAACATGTATTATATGTTATTTGTTGTCATGCGAAAATCACCTTTATTTCTAAAGCTAATGCCAATGTCAACGTTATTGTTGTTTTAGCTGTCAGTTAATCTCCTCTTAAAGCACTTTCAACTGCTGTAATTCGCTGTAAGTCTTAGTATGGTGGTTTGTACCGTCAAGATCCGACCCGTCACTTTGTTTCGAGCACATAACGCCAGATGTTAGGTTTATTTGGTTAATGCCCAGCGATCAGTGCGTGTGGCACGTGCCTTCAGATTAAACCGACTTCCGACACTTGTGATGATCAGCCGTGACGCACAAGTGACGTCACATCAGCGTATGGATTACCAACAATTCTTAAACTGAGACTGTTACAAGTGTGGCTCTCTTCTTCGTATAGATCTTCTGAGCTATACTTTCCCCACACATGTGACATTCGATCGTATGGAGAGGGTTTCGATGAATGTTCTCCTGAAATAAGTAGAGCACCACTATATCACGACCTAGTGGAACATTGAATTTGGCGTTTCACCGTTGAAAGATAGATTTTCATCATCCACTGACGTGTGTTCTAAAGTACAAAGCTTGATGATATCACTAGATGACACGCCAGAACACGTGTGATTGTACATTACTCACTTCTCCTGATTTATGAACTTTTATATATTGTCAGAGAGATGCAGAGTTCGTGTAACCTGTACCTCTTGAATCTTTATTAACCTAGCCTGGGCTTGAAGATCTAACATTATCCCTGAAATACCGAGTACATGGGCCCAGACCACCATTAGCTGAATTGATCAAGTTCTATCGTCATTCAATTGACAATACTCAATTAACCCCATATGCCCTTTATGCCCATGGACCTTCGTCCGCTTCTGCTAGGTGATGACCTCACTCTAAAATGTTTAATAAATAGCCCTTTTCCGCTACTATTGATGACAAGCGGAATATTTTTTTCATGCCTACTTTTTAATATTTATCATATCTCTTTTTTTTCTAGCTATATCCCAGCCTGATGCCAAGTTAGAACCCCCAAGTAAGTCTCAACTTCGATTCGTTACTGATTATTCTCTTAACAATAGATTTTAAAACCGTAACTTTATATCGTCATACCGTATTGGCCTTTGTTTAAATATTAACCTGCGCTTTGTTTTTAACATTGCAATGACTAAGCATTATGATACATTTATTTATGTACTGACAAATAACAAATTCTGCTGTACGCCAACTAAATTCCTTCAATGGTAAGCTTGTATGCAAAAAGGGGTGACTTTAGTCAACACACTGTAACTTAATACTGTATTCCAGACTGAAAAAAATATTCTATTGACTTGTTTATACTAGGTCTCCTGTGTCTGGAAAGTAGATAAAGAGAAATAAGTTCACCTCTCAAATGGATTACTTTATCATATTTTATGGCCTACTTATTTATCTAATCAAATTCAGTGTCGAAGCTGAAAGAAAACACTCTCGTTTTCAACATATTCACAATTGATTGATAGCCACAACTTTTATATTATCGCAGGAAACAACAGAGAAAAGATACTGAAGACAGCTTGATTTAATAATAATTATAATATGCAGCACATATACTTGTATAGTACCGTTTTTCTCCATCCCTATAATAAGGCACGGTATTTTGAACAGCTGATAAGCATCATAAACTCATATCACCGGTATGTAAATGCAATAAGGTCGATTTTAGCTTGTCGTTGCGCCTGGCCTGCGATCAACGGTAGCAAAAAGAAACGATACCAATACATTGCAATGTGTCGTACGATAGTGATATTATCAACTATATTATCTTTATTGGTATATCCAAAATTTATATGAATAATTATGTAACTTCCGTTTAGTTTAAAGTATTTGTTGGTGGTCCAAAGAAAATAATATAGGGTTTTAATCACACGCGAAGTATTATTTATTCACTATTGTTACATTAAAATACCATTACAGTTACATTTCGAAACCAATGCTGTTGGAAATATGTTAGCTAATTATAATCTATAGTACGGTATTAGTATTTATTTTGACAAAAACCGTATACTACACATTATGATTTATCCTCATAATTAGCTTACGTGTAAGAAGGACTCATTTTCGTACGCTAAGCATACCTACACGATTTTAATATCATTAGGTTGGCTTTGTTTTTGTATGACTCAATCATACAAAATGTAATGATGATACATTTCTTAACAACAAAAAATTACAAAGATAAACTGTTTAACATTTAGGAGGAGGGCCGTATGACGTAACAATTTGCGTCACTGTACATGATAATTTTTAACTTTTCCATTTTTACGTATTAAACTGTAAGACGGACACTTTAAAAAACAATTGTCATCATCCCTATTTAAATCCAATCCTTCGATGGAAACATATTTCAAATACTTTCTAAGAATCGACTCCAGAAGGCAATCTATTACTGTTATAATGTTCTTTCACACATTTTTTTCAATTGAAAAAGGGCACTAAATACATACATATTATTATTAAATTTATTGCATAATGAACGCTGGCCTCAGTACATAAGTATCCAATATTATTGCATATATCCATAGGCTGTTTCGTGGTTGACCTTATAACATTGTGGAATGTCATATCTTAGACATTATCTTATAACACTTGAGTGCAGATTAAAAATAGTTCATTACGTTTAAAAGGGATTAAAATTATAAAAAAATATGGAAATAACTTGTATTGTTATTAAAAAATGAACATTTCAAAAAAAAGATTTTGAAATTAAATACAAATAAGACGGTGGGCAATTCAAACCACAGACAAGTGGTTAGTAGACCTGGCTGCTATTCCGGTCGTGGGTTCGATTACCACCTATAACAAATGTTTGTGATGAGCACGATCATTTGTTCTGTATTCATTAATTTTGAAATATGATAATAGCTGCCATTAAAAGTAGCCGTATAATGAATCCAGTCAACTAAATCTTGCGGCCCCAATATAAAAAGTTAATACCGAATAACACTAGTTATCATTACTTTTTGCTACGTCTCTAATATGCCAAGCAAAAAGCATTTATCTCTGAACAGACAAAGTCGCGACCTTGACATAAAAAGTATGATGTACGCATAGCAAAACTCCTATAACATTACATCCACTTAACTAGAAGTCTCCATACGAAAATCAACCTTACTGACATAGAGATAGCTTCTATATAAAAGTTCAGGCTGATTTGCTGTCGACCCGCAAACCCTCGTCAGAATAACAATGGCGGATGAAAAGGAAGAGTTATGGTTTCAGAAGTATTTATCCATGGATGCTATTGATATCCAAATTGTCTTTGATCTCATTTCGTCCTGGCCGACTTTCAATGTTACATAGACTTGAACATTGGGGGCGACTTTATGACCGTCGACTCGTAATATCCATTATTAAACGAATCCTTATTTGTATTAAGGTTTCTTTACTCTTCATTATTTATTATTTTTTTAGGTCTGGCCTAAATTTTACTCGACACAATAATACTACTCAATGGTAGAACAAAAGACGTAGATTTGTATTCCACTAATAATTTGGAAAACTGGTATTTTGAACCTAACGATTATCAAGTCAGGTTGAGTGGGCTTCAAAATTTGTTTCAAGATGAAGAAGAGTCTTAATTTTCGGGCATAAAATTGGTTTTCTCATTTAACATTGTGCGAGTACGATACTTAAACAATAATCGAAATGGTCAATTAAAATCGTTGCAAGTTCACATCGAAATTATATTGAGAAATTTCTGACAAGACTGACAGCGTCCTGCGGTTCCGTCTTACCTTGTTTGTCTCTTAGGATTCGGAAAGTGAATTTAAATATCACAGAATCTTATTACTCAATTGGTGGAAATATATATTTGAAGACGCTTTTTGAAATTAGTACAGCTTTAGGCTTAAATCCGGTAAAAAATACTCATCCGTCGAATTAACAGCCGCACTATCCAGTGCTGCATCTCGATTGCATATTGTTATTGTTCGTTTTTAAGGCGGCCACACTAATACCATGATCCGTGAATTTCTACTATTAAGCCAGGCAGGCGTATAGTCAGGGTTCTGTTTTTTCCTTTAAGATACGGAACCATAATAATACATCTTAATTTATTATGAAAAGTTAAAGCTAAGATAATGCCTTATAGGATTGAACAAAGCGCCACACGTGTCCCTATCTGGCGCATATCTCAGCGTTAATCCGCGACCTCAGGCGGAGGTCAGTTGTAAGATAACTGCGTACAATACACGACAACCTCGCACTTTCACTAAAGTTTAATCACACAATATTTTGGTCAACCTTGTTAATAGCCAGAATTATTAAAATTTATTAAAGTTGCCTTCAAAAGTTTTTCGAATATTGAATAAGTCGTAGTTGTATTCCGTTCGTAATGTAAACAGTTTTTTTGCAACCGCCCTTAACGGAGATGTCTTTCCCCCCAGTAACAGAGAAGCCGTCGGCTCCGCCGCGCAACGGTCCGCACGGCGTGCAGGTGGTGAACACGGGCCCCGACCACACCTTCAGCCTCGACGAGGACGTGCTGAAGGAGCTGCTGCTGCAGGACGACATCAAGGACCGGCCCGTGGTCGTGCTCTCAGTGGCCGGCGCCTTCCGCAAGGGCAAGTCCTTCCTGCTCGACTTCTTCCTACGGTACCTTAATAATAAGGTGAGATTCCGTTTTGTGTGTACTTGGTACTGTCGGCTGATTGCGACCGCGTTGAGATCAAAGAGTGCCGACATTTAAAATTTTATAATTGTATTTGTAATTATTTTTTTTCGTAAAACAAGTATAATAATATCTTACATAGGTACAGCATTTTAACACTTTAAATATATTATCTGTGGTGAATTAATGTATGAAACCTTGACTAAAACCAGATCTTTTAAGTACTACCCAAAACTGAACTTTAAGCTGCAAACTGTTAAAAGAACTTATGTAAAATATTTGTAATTTGAAAATGTATTGTTATGATGTACAGTATGGGTCCGACGGCAGCATGGACTGGCTGGGCGGGGACGAGGAGCCGCTGCAGGGCTTCAACTGGCGCGGCGGCTCCGAGCGCGACACCACCGCATCCTCATGTGGTCCGAGATCTTCAAGGCCACGCTCGACAATGGAGAGAAGGTCAGTTTCAAGACACATTCATGTGTTACTACACTATAAGTACTTAACTATAAAGTCCTATTCCTGAACAGTCACGATCGTTGACCGGACTTTTGAATACAGAGGTTGTCATCAGTGTTGGTAGAATTGCGTACGATTTTTTTCACTTTTTATGAGGAACAACTTCCACTTACAATTATTTAGAAATAACCGCCGCTTATATTCATCCGACTATCACGGACGATCATCTTGTGATGCGTCATATGCGGTGAGCGATAGGATGATCGATATTATGTTCTAAGAAGCTAGTTTAATCCTTGGTGTACTCTGTCAGGTGGCGATCGTCCTGCTGGACACGCAGGGCGCGTTCGACAGTGAGTCCACGGTGAGGGACTGCGCCACCATCTTCGCGCTCTCCACCATGGTCTCCTCCGTCCTCATCTACAATCTCTCGCAGAACATACAGGAGGACGACCTACAACATTTACAGGTCAGTACTAACAACATACTGTTATGTTTTAAAAGATGTCTCGTTACTAGCAACGCCATCTACCGTGTGGCATATCCGTGTTAGAAATTAGTTTGTGGAAAATCAAATGGTAAATGACCAATGGTCACAGTATCCGACGCGTTTCGGGGAAAATGAAAATTTTGGCTTCCGTGTCATAAGAATTAAATCTCTTGTATGAGAAAAATCTAGTTTCACTAGTAGGTGAAGACCTGCGGCAGTAAAATTTATGTTGTTGTCCCCAGCTGTTCACGGAGTACGGGCGGCTGGCGCTGGAGGACAGCGGGCGCACGCCGTTCCAGCGGCTGCAGTTCCTCGTGCGCGACTGGAGCTTCCCCTACGAGGCGCCCTACGGGGCTGAGGGCGGCCGCACCATCCTGCAGCGGAGCTCAAGGTCACAACCACTAGCTTAGCACTCGTAGACATCATCGAAACTTTGCTAAACACTTGTCCATATCTACTTATTTATTACGAAAGGAAATTACTGAGTTACACGAAATGTATGAAAAGTTTCCTGAAACCTATAATAAGTGACGACCCCAAAAACCTTCTAAACAAAATGGGCATGGTTCAACCAGTCTGTTAACTAGCTTTCTTAGCTGCAATTGTAATAAATAAAATACAGCTGTAAGGTAAGGTCTATTCACTATGGTAGAGAAGCTTATCAGTTGGCTCCTGCGAGATTGTGGTTTTTCATACCAGTTTCGAAACGCGTGTGAACTTAACGCCTTCTGTTTATGTGTGGCAGGTGTCCCCTCACCAGCACCCCGAGCTGCAGTCCCTGCGCAAGCACATCACGTCGTGCTTCTCGGAGATCGCGTGCTTCCTCATGCCTCACCCGGCATCCGCGTGGCTACGAGCCAGGAGTTCGACGGCAGGGTCAAAGGTAACTACTACACTACCACACTACATTGAGGCATGGATCAGGTGTTACATGATACTACGGCAATAATTGCCCGAAATTGTGATGATCTCTGCGAGTCTCTTAACATGATCATGATTCATAAATATAATCTTACAAAATTCCCCTATCACCGCAATCGTCCCAATATAACCACAAGTACACGTTCCAGACATCGAGATGGAATTCAAATGTTCGCTGCAGCAGCTGGTCCCGATGCTGCTGGCGCCGCAGAACCTCGTGCCCAAGCTCATCAACGGGCAGAAGGTGCGCGCCAAGGACCTCGTGCAGTACTTCAAGTCCTACATGAACATATACAAGGGCAACGAGCTGCCCGAGCCTAAGAGCATGCTTGTGGTGAGTACATACTCCGCAATCTTTAAGTTACTTAATTTTTAATTTATTGCATTGGTCTCAGCCCGATTTTCAGAGATACACATAACTAGTAAAACTATATCACCACCTTATGTCACAGGCGACAGCAGAAGCTAACAACTTGACAGCTGTGGCCGAGTCTAAGGAGTTATACACGAAACTGATGGAGGAGGTGTGTGGCGGGGCGAAGCCCTACCTGCAGACACAGCTGCTGGAGGCCGAGCACGCGCGGATCAAGGACAAGTCGCTGCACGCCTTCCACGCCAAGCGCAAGATGGGCGGCGACGAGTTCAGCCAGGCCTACTACACACAGCTGCTACAGGTACGAGGCACGCCGCTGTATAACTAAGTGCTTAACGCATACTAGAAAAAATATTAAAAAAAGCAATATTAGAAGTATGTATGTATTGTACTTACAAAAGCAAAAAGAAAACTAGATTTGCGCTATATCGGCTACATTTCACACTTGGCTAATGCATGTGTTCGTGCGCAGGACCTGGACGAGCAGTTCGTGCAGTTCCGCGCGCAGAACGAGAGCAAGAACATCTTCAAGGCGGCGCGCACGCCGTCCGTGTTCTGCGCGCTGGCGCTGCTGTTCTACGTGCTGAGCGGGCTGGCCGGCCTGCTGGCGCTCTACCCCGTGGCCAACCTCTGCAACCTGGCCATGGGGCTGGCGCTGCTCACGCTCGTGCTCTGGGCCTACATCCGGTACGCATCCATAGCCAAGCAACCACATGGCTGCCCCCAGACACAGAGTGCCGAGCATGCTAACAAAACTCACATAAAAGTCAATGCTGGAGATCAATTATGATGGTTGCACCACCTTATATTTTAACAATATGAACGCCTCCACATAGCTTTTAAACTAGCTGTTGCCCGCGACTTCGTCCCCGTGGGTAGAAGATATGAGTAATGTTTTATACCTGCCCTGTTTTTTTCACATTTTCCATTGTATCTTCGCTCCATTAGTCACAGCGTGATGGTTTATAGCCTAAAGCCTTCCTCGATGAATGGTCTATTCAACATAAAACGATTTTTTCAATTCAGACCAGTAGTTTCTGAGATTAGCGCGTTCAAACAAACAAACTTCAGCTTTATATATTAGTATATAGATAAGATCTTTGAATTTATAAAAGAGACTGGGCACTACAAGACATCATTTTCCTACAAGAATTTTACTCAAATCTGTACAAAGCTATACAAAAGCTTTGCTAATGACAAAATATTATGTTACAGATACAGCGGAGAGATGCGAGAAATTGGAGTCACAATAGATGATGTAGCAAACGTGCTGTGGGAGAATGTGAGTTATTTCAATTTGCTATGATGTACATTTTCATAAATAATTAGTTAGACAATCAAGGTATTCTTATGAGACTAGATTTCATCACCTTCCCGACTTTCAATTTTTAATAGATTTTAGTGGATGCTAAAATAATATGCTACACGAGGTATTTCTGTTTCCGTGACCGCTAGGTCTTGTGATATGCAATATGCCATGACGGATATGTGGGCGGCCTTTTCGTTTTATGAAGTAATATTGGAAAATGTTTGCGTAACGGTGTGAATTATATGAGGTACGTGTTATTAAATACAAATAGTGTTTAGGCTATTTATACCACAGACAAGACACAAAGTTGAGTCTTGTTTCAAGACACCAGTCGCTACGGAGGACTCTGATCGATCATCTGATTACATTTCTTACAAGTCTGTTGTTGACGTGAGCGACACCAAACCAATCTTACAAATAAATAGCTGCAACAACTGCACTAGTAGGAGACTTATCAGACGTCTAAAGATGACGTACACTATCATTTTAATTATTAGTACAGCACTTGCGATGTGAATATTAATAAGTGTGTTTGCGTGTCGCAGCTAATGAAGCCGATGTACCAGACGTGCATCGAGAAGGGCATGGAGCAGGCGGCGGCGGTGGCGGCCGAGCGCGCGCTGGGCGGGGGCGGGGCCCCGCACGCCGCCAACGGCAAGCACAAGCTGTTGTGATGGCCGCCCGCCCGGCCCGGGCCCCGCCGGGCCCCGCCTGCCCGGGCCCCCGCCTGGGCCCCGCCCCGCCCGGGCCAGCCCCGCGCGCGACCGCCCGCTCCACGTACGTACGGATCGTGATTCTTGTCGCCGTCTGCTGTCAATATACTTATAGGTCTCTTTAAAATATTTGCTGTCGACGGGGCCTCAAGTAACTCAATCAAATTTACTGTGGATATAAACAGCTGTACAACTGACAATAAGAGTGTATTGAGCCCCGTCATGCTCATCGGATGGCATTCAAACATGTGCAATGTATTTGCTAACAATAGACAAATTTTAGTATGTCGTGACGTGTGAGATTCAGAAAGCGAGCTCTTCAAAAAGAATCAAGAATTTTGCCAAGGTCTAACTACATTCTAGCGTCTAGACGGATATGTATATAGTCGATCAGAAGTTTCTTGACTCGCCGATATTTGCTCAGCTAAGTTTCTTCTGATTTTTATCGCGGTTAATGACGGTTAAGTTTAAATTTTCAATGTTCAAATTCTTGATTCTTTCCCTTTTTTAAGAGTTTTATTTTGTAAATCGATTGCACCAGTATACAAATAATAATAGATATGAAATATGGAACAATAATGTAGCGAGAGCAGTCGGACCCCAGTCATTATTACGACTACGAAATATGTTCTACTAATGAAACATTTTTCGGTTTCTAGCCATTAGGACATTATGTGACCTGGTAATACGGTATAAGGGCGCTAAGGTAGTGGTTGGTCGAAGGCCGTAAGCGGCAGAGAAATGACTGACTGACTCGTTGTACTGGCTTCTGAAGAGATGTTATACGAGCACGCAAATCACCACGTGTTCCTGAAGACGCGTTTAGTGCCAAACTAAAGTATAAGTCAATAGGCATTGTTCGATCGCCAATCGAGTCGATAATTAATTCTTGAAAAAAAGTTTAAGATGTCATAACATGCACACAAAAATATATTTATATCTGGTAACTACCACTAGCCCTAAACCAGGTTGAAGTGACGAATGAATTTTAACCTTATGGCACCTGGCCCTAGTACTACATTGCTGTTTGCAATAACTTTCATGCTATAATACTCTTCAAAAACCAGTACTACGATTGAATTGTATAAATAATTGTAACAAGAATGATGAAATAGTATATTTTGGGACTCACGGTACAGATAATTTATTTTTTATATACATGCTCTCTTTCTTTGTCTAGTTGTTAATGCTAGGTGTATCTTATGAAGACGAATTATACCTTAAACGCGCGTTGATAAGGCTGAAACAGGGGTAAACAGCAATTGTTAAAATGTTCACTTTTGGTTTTGGAAAGGCCAACAACATATAAGAGGTTTTTTATTGTCTTTCCGATGAGATTGGTTCATCAACATTACTTAACCCAGTCACATAACTGGACATGAGGATCATTTTTTTTTTGTTGGCCGAACTTTTGTTCATTTAGGGATATTAATTGTTCCTTGTATTCTGCCGATTCGTCGCTTACCCCGCCCTCTACAACGCGCGGTTGAGGTTCAGTGTTCCGAGATCGCAAGTAGTTATGTATGTAATATAATTATCTTATTTCATCCTGTCTCGATGATTTACATTTTTCGTTGTTTATCAATCTAGCAGTTGTATGTTCATGGTTTCAAATAATTGAAATGAATTAGTTGTATTTTGTTAAAAAGTAAATCGCACTTTCACACGCTTTTTTTCGGATCTTAAGGCAATACTGTTACATAACATAGTGTTTCGTCTCGTTCCCGCGCTGACCTCCACCTTGCCTCCAACGCTCACAAGACAGGCAAGATAATTTATGTCTCGATCTAGTCTCGACACCAATATACTCACATATGACGAATATAACTTTACTTCATCAGAATAATCATATTTATAATTTGAAATCATGAACATCATTGAGTTCTTGTTTGACTACCATTGTTATCTGTAAATTACAATTCATTGTTTAATTTTAAGAGCATTGTATGTTCTGTAAAATGTTGATTTTAGATATGTTTTAACTTTGGAGTGGACTCGCCCCCCATAAGGGGTGCTCTCGCGAATGTCACGGGAATAACACATGCAGGCATAGATAGCTGCGACCTGGATTGTTACACAAGTATGTGATAAGCTACGAATTACCCGTGAATATATGTGAAACAAGCAAAATACATTGATTTTGCATTTATTCTATGTCAAAGGTCCAAGTCACGTCTCGATTTAACACGGTGATCGACAAGCCCCGTCTAAGGTTACCGTGCTAAACTCTATGTGATACAAATTCTTATGGTTTATACTATTTACAAAGATGGTTTAGGTTAAATAAAGCAATAAGGTAAAATAACAAATTTATTAGTAAATATCGAAGTAATATCTTGTAATATAGTTAATATGTACGTCATGCACAAACAGGTTTAGTTTACTCACATCTTAGTCTCGAACGATATCCTAACACTTGTTGCCTTGCACTATAATTAAAAAAATCATGTACTTAATGTCCTGTCATAGTAAAATTATATTTTTTTTACGATACTGGAGTACTAAATTGATGTATAGATATAAATCATGTTCATGTCAAATATGGATGCAAATCGAATCGTTTTTTCTTTTTTTTTTGTGCATTTTTATTTTCTTGACTAAGTATTTGTGTGTTCAAAATTTTAGTCTTTTATGCTCAAAATTAGGGATCTTTCATGGTTTTAATCTTAATTGGGAAGTGTACACTGTCTGTCAAATTTATTGTACGTTATTTATAATTTTAGCAAATATTATATAATTCCTGGGTTGTGGGTTTCATCGAACCCTCCGGAGTGTATCTTACCTTGTGAACAGTTTCTCGATACCAAGTCGAAAGTAAGACGAATGAACTGTGAACCAGCAACATTTGCGACAGCGTCAGTGTGCACTGCCCCTCTGTATAGTAAATAGTGTGCGGAGTAAGTTAGCAACAATAACAACTAGCTCACCAACTCTCTGTCTCTCCCTGTCTCTTGCCAATCTCCATAGATCCTAGAATCTCACGGTCCTCCTCAGTTCCTTACACATGTTTCTCCGGCCACTACTACATTGCTAACTTACCGACACTACTTCGGCGCTGATTCCGTTAGCACAAACTAAATTGGTTTGAGGGTATTGGTGACTTCTGTCTTATTTATTAAGTCGTTTCCTCGTCACCAAAGCTGGCGGTTTCCACAACGTACCCGTAGAGGACAACAATGCTCTAATGGTAATTTAGTTTGTGAACCAGAGAACAGCCGCCTTTAGTCGTTTATAACAAATGTAAATAAACGTTTTATAGGGAAATAGTAACATATCGTGAAATTTTTATAAATAAATAATTATAGCATGTGCCAATCGAAATTCATTGAAAATGAATATTGTTTCTGTTTATTTGGCATGGGATAATAAATAATTCGTTGAGAAGTTGATAGTTTATTTTGTTGATAACCTTGAGTGTGGTATGTCTTCTGCGTACCAGTGGCGGTTGTGATCAATTATATTGTGTTGTCGACCGCGAGAGGGGAGTTTCATGTAAATATTTGTTTTAATACAATAAAGTTGACGTAAAATTTACGTTTCTTTTATTTTTTACCCTTGCATTATACTTCTATTGAATCATAACCAACAAATGGTTGCGCAGAACAAGTAAAATATATTATTATAAAAACTTTGAGTCTTATCTCAGCGTAGTACTTGAAACAGGATAAATAAAATAGCCATGATGCGCCTAAGTCGGGATTAGCGAATATTGAAATTCGGTGCAACCAATTTTATTTTTCACTATAAGTAGCTAAATGTTTTTTTAAGACTGGTTCTAAACGAATGCTGTTTTACCCTCGAACCAAATTATATCTAATATAATACTTTCCAGAGGACAGTTTGAACAGTTGAAAACGAGTTTTTATGTACATTTGATGAATTTGATGATTATGAAATTTCTGAATACCGCTTTTTTGTCACGTATTTGTGTCGTTGGCGTCCAGTGACCGTTTTTGCTTGTCACGTATATGTGACCATGGCGTCTAAAAGGTTATAATCGCTGCTTGCGCTCATGTGTAAGAGTGGAAGAGTCTTAAGATACCCTGAAATGGATCTCTCCCAGATCCATTTCAGGGTTAAATATTAGATATTTATTGTTTCCACTGGCTTCAGAAATTTACAGTGAAGCTTCTGTTATAGAAAAGAGTGTAAAAGTAGCACCGTATAAATACTGGTTGTTATCAGAACTCCTATCAACTGGGATAAAGCTCGGATGCTACATTGAGTACCCCCACACTCCGAACAGCTCGCCCAGCCAGTTCATGAGGAATCCCAGCACCAGGACCAGCACGACCACTCCTATATACACGTACGACTTTTCTACACTCTGAAAAAATATTGAAAGCTTATGATATGAACTACTGATGATAAATTAAAAATATCTTGGTCTCCAATTTGTTGGTCACTAGCAACGGCAACAGTGTCAGAAAAACGGAGAGGCCCTTAACCAGCATTGGATGGTTCCAGGCTAACTTCCGCACCTCCAATCTCTCTCGTGGTGAGTCCACTCCGCCCACCTCCTTTTGTGCGTCAAAGACATTGTTTGGTGTCTTCTGAGGGTCCTGTTGTACCGCGGTCCTCCGCATTTTGGCGGTCGTGGCTCCGGCCGCCTCCTCCATCAGAGTGTCGACGGCTTCCGCGGTGGACTGCAAATAATAGTTGAATAATTCCCAAGCTAAGCAGAGCTTGTATTATGGTAACCAGACAACTGATAAACTTACTTATATATTTCTAAATACATACAAATTATAGATAAATTACACCCTTGCAAAAAGTTTCTCCCTGAGAATCGTTTGTCAAAGTTGTGAAGTGATTAAATTGCTTAGAAGATTCAAATATTTTTACGAACTTCTGAAATAATCGTGGGTATCTGAAACGTATCGCTGTTGAAGACTTCGACGTAGCTCTTGAAGTAGCTGAGCAGGTCCTTAGTCTTCACCGTCTGGCCGCCGATCTTCTTCTGCACCAGGTTCTCCGACGAAAGCAGCAATGGCACCAGTTGATTCAAATGCGTCTGGTATTCTGGATCGATATCTATCAAGGAAGGGAAGCAGATGTAGAATTTATTGCTAAACTATCAAGTAGCACTTAATTATACGGAGAGCACCCTGATTCGCCATAGCTGTGTGCTGAAGGCTTGACAAATAAACTAATTTTTTCGCACAAATTTTCCTCACACATTTCTGGTGAAAAAAAAACCTCACCCGATAGCTTCCCAGTGAAATGGCTGTCGGTGCGGACTTTCATGCCCGGATGCGGCATCAGGAAGCAAGTGGCCTCCTCAAAGCAGCCGGTGATATGCTGCTCCAGGTGTTGACCCTCGTGGACCTTGAGCAATATATTTCAGGTGAGAAAAGTATTTTACTTTTCGCCATGTGGAAAAGCCCGAAGGTTGTTTACAAAAAACAGATGATGTTAATCTTTTGGTAGTTCCAATTGAGTTACAATTGAAACGTTCAGGTAACCATACAAACAAATACTGAAGCTTTTCGAATAAAATATTTTGCTATGGTTGACTACCTTAAGACGTTTGTCAAGCAGCTGTTGGCCTCCGACTGGTCCGTAAGGATAGTCGTGCGGGAAGGACCAGTCCCTCACGAGGAACTGCAGCCTTTGGAATGGCTTGCCAACCAAGTTATCCTTCGCGACCCGTCCGTATTCTAAGAACAACTGGAAAATAAAGTTATTTCCATATATTTTATTGAAGGCGAAGCATCATCTTTTAACACAATGGGTTTTCATAAAACATTTTGTAAGTATACATATCTGGAGGTACCTGTAGATGCTGAAGGTCATCCTCTTCTATATTCTGGGAGATGTTGTATATCAGCACGGAGGACAGCATGGTGGAGAGCGCGAACACAGTGGCGTTGTCCTTGACCGTGTAGGTCCTATCGGAGGTACCCTGCGTGTCCATCAGCAGAACTGCCACCTGGAAATAGGCACATCGACCCAATTAACACCCTTCGACCCTCCGCTTACAGTACTGTAAAACATATTCGATACAATCGATTTTAGTTTTTACATTTTGTATTATTGAAATCCATCACCTAGGACGCCTTTTACCGATGATGTTAGGGTCGGCTTTGACAAGACAATTTGCAATATATTATCACTTTTCATGCTTAGGTTTAGATAAATGACATTATATTACAGGTCTATGAATGCTCTTTTTTACAAAGTATGGCATAGCTAAGTTTTTCACAACCTTTTCTCCACTTGGCAAGCTGGCTTTGAAGGGTTCTGACCATAAGTATATGCCGGTGGTGAGTTTGGAGCCTTCGCGCCCAAAGAATCGCTTCACCGTCTCGTCCGCCGCGCCGAGCCAATCGCCCTCGCCTTTTTCACTCTCGTTGTACTGAAACGATGAAAATATACACGAGACTAATAACCATTCCACTTATTATGAATTCCTATCTTGTACGAATTGGCTATCTGCTACGATTGTCAAATTTCTTGCAAAAGTTCTTGTTTTCTATTTCCTCTCACCGTTTTATGTAAGTACCGCAAAAAGAAGTTGAGCAATAAGGACTTGCTCCTCCGATGTGCTCCAGCCACAGACACCACCACCACCGGCAGGTCCTTGACATCATCCCGCAGTAGGACCTCCTGCAGTGACTTCTCGTCCAGCACTACCCGGTGCTCCTCGTTTGGCGTCACCACCTGGATACTTTGCCCCAATATTAAGCTTCCGTCTTTAGCTGGAACAATTGCGTTTATTGATTATCGTTCGGGAATGAGCTTTGCGTATTGTATTTAAAACTAATATGAGAAAATCTATTATCTTTCAGCATGGCACACGGCAGAATTTTCTTGTAGCACTTCATATAGCTCTATGTATTTACGTATTTAAAAACAATTATTATGTGCGTACCTACAGTGTATCTGAAAAAATATTCACCTTATTTGTCTGTTTGACAAATACAATATTGGTGGTGCCGCAGAGAAAGCCTTGCCACAATGACGGCAAGACTTAGAAAAAGTATCACGAACATTTTTTTTACCGAACCTGAGACATCGTATATAAGAGACGTACAATTCAATACAAGACTATACTCACTCGTCATGTCTCACTCCGAACTGTTGTAGTTAGCAAATATGTTTAATGTAGTCCGTGCTCTACAGCGGTCAGCGGTCGACAACCAGACGATGATGGCCGACAGATATTAAATACCAACTATATTCGGGGATAAAAACAAACAAGTTTCCATAAAAGCAAAGAGTTTGTGGTTTGAGATATATATACCCAAATTATCCTTTTGTTATCTCTCTCGCCATGTTAGTAGATAGTATTTGTGTAGAATTCAAAGATAGTGTGGACTTATTAGAGGCTACTGAATACTAATCAAAAGTTCCCTCTAAGGAAAGTTGTTTTGCTTCAGAAATTTAAGTTTATCATGATATCACGCTATCACGGGTAGGGAATTGGATACGAAGCATTCAACATTAACTTTTTTCTTCATATGAAAAAATCTATTAAATATCAGTACCTACAGGGCGGAACATTCCTTGTCATTACACTGAATTTCCAAAATGCTTCGGAGAAAATGAAACTTGTGAAATGTAATCCAATATTCATTCATTCATCGACATTGTAAATAGCGGAATTATGGTCCAGGTCGGCCGGCATTTTTCCGTTTCGTTTTCGTAGGGTTTGATATTTGTCTTTGTACAAAATAGGTATATTGATAAACACACATTTGGGTTTTTTGCGTAGGTACACAATATTATTTATGGGAAAAGTCATCATCATCCTAGCCTTTTCCCTTCTATGGTGGGGTCGGCTTCCGTTATAAGGAGCGACTGCCTATCCGACCTCCTCAACCCAATTACCTGGGCAACACGATACCCCTTAGTTGGACTGGTTGGACAGATTGTTTTCTACCAAACAAGAACTACAAAACAAAAAATTTAAGAAAAGTTGGTAGAAAACAATTTGGTCCGTGGACGTCATAGCTGTCGTGCGACGGGTGTTTTGGCAGTGAGTGGAGTCTCTAAGTTGAGATCTCGTGTGAACTTACCGGTAGGAAAAGTTGTTACAAGTGACGTTATATTAGCCACCACTTCCATACATTTCACCACGTTTGATGCTTTTATCTTTGTTTTACTTTTAACAGCAAAACGTAAACTTCCAAATTCTCCTGTAAAATTGAAGTCCTTTAAAGTGTTTCTCGAAATCTCATTTCACGTCACCAGTCATGGCATACCTACTGAATTGAATAAAAGTGGGATACTCTTCTTCTTCTTGGGGTATCGTGTCGCCCAGGTAACTGGGTTGAGGAGGTCAGATAGGCAGTCGCTCCTTGTAAAACACTGGTACTTAGTTGAAACCGGTTGGACTGGTAGCCGACCCCAACATAGTTGGGTAAAGTCTTGGCTGATTATGACTCTCTTCACTCACCGCCGCTGGCGTTAGAGTCACCGTCTCCCCTAGCAAAATCTTTTGGCATCCAAGTAGAAAAATAAATAACCAAGTGCTGAGGATATCCGTTATACTAAGTATGATGTTTCATATCTCTGTTAGCGTATAACTAAACTGTAACTCTTAAACTAGGTATTTAGTGCTCATCTCAGTATTTGAATGAGCCTGAAGGAGGATAAATAAAAGATGACGTAAAATATAAAATTATCACTTTACTTAATAAAACACAAATTATCAATTCTTGTAACAGCATTTACTCCTCATTTCTAGAAGGCTGTTCAATCAGCGTTACAAAAACCGGTTTCGAGTACATACATCATTATAAAAAACACTGATGATTCAATTACAAATACATATTTGGTTTACAAAAAACTAAGCAGAGGTTTCCTAGCACTAGACCTTATATTTTTCTTAATTCACAAGAGAATTAGTACTTGATATCTACTGACAAATATTTAATAACCATATTTATATACATATAATAATACTACATATAAAAATATTCGGTCCCACAGATTTTTCATGTTAGAAAACGAATAATAAACTCTAATTTTAAACTAGCGAAAGCTACTGACATTTCCATCATAATGAAATAAGTTCCAACTTGCCGCCCCCGAAACTAAAACAAGTTTGGCTCAAACCCGTAGTTTTCGGTTTGATATAATGTTGATCATGTCGGTTCGTCCTGCTGTGTTCAAACAGAGGACTAGGGGCGAGCCATTCGCGGGGTCGCAAAGGAAGTGCGAATCTGATAAAATCTTGAAGATGCCTTCATTCCGCAATCATATCCAGAATGCTTAGAACACAGATAAATAACGATGTCATCCAGAGGATATTATATATATGTTAATTTCCCTCAATCCAGTTTTGGCACATCCTTCAATTCGTTTCTTTCATTTCCATGTTAAGCAAAGCAGTTACGAGTATGCAATAAATTATTAAAAAGATTACATTTTGTGCAAGAGAAAAACATAAGAACATTGGATTATTTAAATGAATAGTTTACCAACCTGATGCGGCATACCAAAGGCGAAATTTACTATTCTACGCATTTCCGTCCCAAATTTAAAGGTGAATTTTGTCATTGGGCAACAGTGAGTTCAACAAATTGAAACGTTTATTATATAATGTAACACAGCGCGTCAAACATTATCTTACAGTTCATGACCATGTTAACAAACATAAGTACAAGTCTTCACACGTGTGTTCCATCAGCTTTTCTTGCAGCCCCAGGCCCTAGTGTTGGTGTTACGCCTGCTTGAGATGTTGTGTTCCCTTCGCCTGATGAAAAATTATATACTGTTAATGTTAAACAATGCTTAAGGTAATCGAAGAATTTTTTAGTACACCAATAAACGAAACTAATATGTACGTACGTATGTATGTACTACAGTGCCCGTTCGCCAATAGAAAGGAGTTGTAAGATCCCTAGTAGATGCCCCATCACATATTATTATAATATAGATTAAAGTTTTCAACAAGGCCTCAGCACTTTGAACTTATGTCCCTGTGCACGCTTACAAAAGGAACGGGCCTGTTCTCATGAAGTTAATCCGTGTATGAAAGTAAATACTAAATATATTAGATGGTAAACAAATTTGTTCGGTACTTACAAAGGCATCATGTATAATTCTAGCTACGTGGTCAAGTTGCATGCCGACTTCTCTCATTTCTCCGGTCCATCTGTAACATCAATAATGATAAGCTATAGCGTGCACATTGTATTTACGCTAAGTTACGCAGTTAACAGTTTTAACGTAGACGAGCTCAACGATTAAACTGGTGTCTAGAAAACAATGCTTCGGAAGACACAAATTATTGTTTCTACTTAGTATCCAGAGGACACAGAGAAGCCTCCGTTAAGAAGTGCACTTCGTCAGAAAGGGGTGGACAAAAGTCGGCGATCATCGATGTCCATACGAGTATAGTGCATTAGCCAACTAGCAGAAGGACAGATTGCTTACCTAGAGTACCCCCACACGCTGAGCAGGCCGACTACGCCGACGACGATGCTCATGCCGAGCAGCGCCAGCAGCCGCACGCCGAGCAGGTCGCCCAGCACGCTCAGCAGGTAGCCCAGCACCAGCACCAGCAGGAACACCGCCGGCGTTGTCAAGATATTGTACATGCTCTTGGCATTATTCTGCTCTACTATAAGCACGTACTTTTCTTCTACTATCTGAAAGTAGGTAGCAAAAAGGTAACTATAATCCATAGAAAATGTAAAGAAACTTCCAACTTACTAAATCATTAGCACAGGAAAGAGTGACAAAGAAAGGAAGAGGTCTGTCACCGTGGTGCATATAGTATTCAGTTGAATGTTGAAATGCATATTTATTATGTATGCATGGCATACCTCTCCCAGTCTGTTTTCGAACTTGGTGGCTAACTCCTCTCCTCCCATCTTCTTCTTTGAGTAGAACTGATGGACCGCCTTGTCGCGCGCTTTCTTGTGCTCTTGGTACAGCCTGTCCCTGTGCATGTAGGGCGCCGAGGCCCCTGCCGCCTCCATCATCAGATTTTCGTACAAGTCTATTGCTTCATACAAGGCGGACTTGTTGTTGGCTTCGGCGGTGGCCTGTAAATATGTCATGATTACTTGTAAGTGGTTGTTTTAGAGTTCCAAGGTAGTATATGAAAAGATAATTCTTCTCCGCCCGATTAAATTAAATTATGATAAGCGAAAACAAAGGACAAGATATTTTTGCAATTCCGAATAATTATACGAACTTGTAGAATAGTCGTGGGTGTCGGAAGCGCATCACCGTTGAACACTTTGACGTAGCTCTTGAAGTAGCTGAGCAGGTCCTTGGCCTTCACCGTATGGCCGCCAATCTTCTTCTGCACCAGGTTCTCCGACGCCAGCAGCATGGGCACCAGCTGATTCAAGCACTTCTGGAATTCTGGATCGACATCTGAAAAGATGCAAATACAACATTTTAAACAGTATTATCGTTACTTTGATTTGGATGTAGTAATTTATAATTGTTTAAACAAAAACGGAAGAAATCCTCTAACCTGACAGCTTCCCATTAAAATGCTCATTAGTGGAAACTTTAAGGCCCGGATGTGGCATCAGGAAGCAGGTAACCTCCTCGAAGCACCTGTCGATGTCCTGCCGCACTCGCTTCAGCTCCTCGTGTTGACCCTCGCGGACCTGGAGCCATCAGTTGTAGACAAATAACCGTCATGTGATAACGTGAAACAGGACCCAGCGCTGGTCAGAGGAGAACGCAACTCTTCGATCCTTCAATATTGTTACAGAGTTAGAATAGAAGCAGTCACCGCAATGTCATAAATCGAAAATGTTGATTTAATATTTTAAATGTTTTAAAAAGTCTCACTAGTTTTCGTTTATCTAAGTATATAAAATATTCGCGGAGGCGTTTGGTGTTAATTTGTAGATACTAGTTGACTACCTGTAGGAGTTTGTTAAGCAGCTGTTGACCTCCGACTGCTCCGTAAGCGTACTCGTACGCGACGGCCCAGTCCCTCACGAGAAACTGCAGCCTTTGGAATGGCTTGCCATCCATCTTATCCTTCGCGACCCGTCCGTATTCAATGAACAACTGAAAAATAAAGTTATTGCCATATATTTTATTGAAGGCGAAGCATAATTTTTTAACACAATGGGTTTTCATAAAACATTTTGTAAGTATACATATCTGGAGGTACCTGTAGATGCTGAAGGTCATCCTCTTCTATATTCTGGGAGATGTTGTATATCAGCACGGAGGACAGCATGGTGGAGAGCGCGAACACGGTGGCGTTGTCCTTGACCGTGGAGGTGCTGTCGAAAGTGCCCTGCGTGTCCATCAGCAGAACTGCCACCTGGAAATAGGCACACTGATTCATTAACACCCTTCGATTCCCAACCTGCATTATTGTGAAAAATATCGAATTATATTTCTTTAGTACAATCGATTTCAATTTCATAAAAATTAATTAAAAAATATATTTACAATACCTACAGCACTTAGGTTCTAAAAAGAGGGCATACTTTCGGTATGTTAGTATCCCACAGCTGAGCGATGTACACTTGCAATATTGTTATAAATTATATAATACTCGTAAATTGTTAAAATTCTTTTAAATTATTTGTTTTCATTACCTTCTGTCCACTTGGCAAGCTGGCTTTGAAGGGTTCTGACCACAAGTGTATGCCGGTGGTGTGTCTGTCGGAGCCCCCGCGCCACGAGAAACCCTTCAGCGGGTTGTCCGGCGCGCCGAGCCACTCGTCCAAGTCACTGATGTTTTCATGGCACTGAAATGATCACATTATAATGATAACGTGACTAATTAAATCCCACTTAATACTATTTTCCTATTTTATGCGAATGTATATTAGTTGCAAATGGTTCACAATAAATATTACTTTTGTTTGTGCGTCTGTTTGTACTAAAAGCGACCGCGACGGCCCGACGGCAAATCGAGTGCACCACCCACAATCTTTGGTACTGAGGTAAAAAAATCCCGTGAAAGTCTGAAGGACCTGAAGTTCTGAAGGTCATGGCTTCATAAACGCTACGACCCTCCATCGAGTAAACGCGAGTTTGTGGCTTCAGGGAGTATTTCTAGCCACGTCGGGTACTCATCGAGATGTGGTGCCAGAAGATAGGGGGCCTCACACCGCTCTTTCTTAGCAAAAAGAACTGGCGCAAACCTGTCTTACAAAGCTTCAAAGACTGCATAGATCTGTGGCAAAATTTGTTTCAACGATTTGTCAATCTGCGTCCGATTGTCCCATTTTGTCGGCTTTGATTCGACTTGGAATAACAAGTCCAATTCATACTAGTGGCTGCACTCACCGTTTTATGTAAGTACCGCAAGAAGAAGTTTAGCAAGAAGGACTTGCCCTTCCGATAAGGTCCGGCCACAGACACAACCACCACCGGCAGGTCCTTGATGTCATCCCGCAGCAGGATCCCCTGCAGCAACTTCTCGTCCAGCACGAAGCCGTGCTCGGAGTTCGGCGTCACCACCTGGACGCCGTGTCCCACTAAATAGCTTCCGTCTTCAGCTGGGTACAAAGAAAAAAAAGAAAAAAATGAAGGATATAAGGAGGGTCTTATCTTATACACATTAATGGTCTTCAGAGCTGTGTACAGTAAGTTTATTCTATAAAATCTTAAATTCTATAAAACAACACGTGCTATTCGTCGAACTGTTTACAACGGCCTACAAGTATTCTGAATAGAATTGAATAGTAACGCTTCACTTAGTAGGAAGAAACCTCTATTATATAGTTTAAATATAACCTTAGAGAAGTTAAGCAGTGTGACGGCGACTCTGAGAGCGACGATGCCGGCTTATCAGCTCCTTTAGTCAAGTGATATTTCGACAATTGATGGTGTTAATAAAAAATCCTGTCAAGTGCGAATCGGATTGGCTATATTTACGGTTCCGCACAAATAGGCAAAACATTAACTTCTCGGTAGTCACCTGCTAACAAATTTCAGATACAGCTGATACGCTGATGGCAACAAGGGCTCAACGGATGGGCTGCATGATAAACCGTGGTGACCGAGGTTGCTGACCATTTCATCACAGCGGCAAATGCGGAGAACAAGAGGAATTCGATACGATATTTTTAAAAATGAATTTCCAAATGTCCCAAATAGTTATGACTTCATAAACACACCATCAAGACGATGACCCCTAAGTCTAGTTTCGTATTCAGTCTAGCCTTTGTATCGACACCCTTTTAACAGCATTAATAAATAAATAAATGAGAAAAGCACCAAATACCCACTTACCCGCGCACACCCCGCCATTGCAGCCGACAGTTGAATGACCTAACTTGTGTAGTTGAGTATCCATGCGTTCGGTATTTAACTCAGGACAAATTAAAAAAAATGTGTTTACGTCATCATAATTAGGTAAATGTTAACCAAACGTGTACGAATGTTATGATTTGATTTTAATCAAAGGAAAATAAATGATATTTTCTGATGGATAATTAACTATCGCTGGACGCAAAACATCTTCTTCGGCCAAAACATTTAGATAGATAGATAGAATAATCTTTATTGTACACCATAAGGAAAAAACATATTAAGTCAATACAAACAAATATGATGAGTAAAAATGTTTACTTAGTTCTTCTGAATACTTTATACCCTCACTGAGGCACTCCAGACTAGTCTAAACAAACCGCCTGGCCGTCCTGCAGTTTATGTAGTCACGAGAATGTCTAGACACACTATTTACCTCAATTGATATGTTGTGCCGATAATTATGTCGCGTGACGTCATTTACTGTAGGTTCAATATAACAAGCTTATTTATTTATATCTTTTTACCCTAGTAAGTGTTTACCGAATATGGTGCGTTGAGGATAACTTTATCTATCCTTATCTGAAATGGAATTGGGAATTGTCACCCGTAAATGGGTAGGTACGTTTTATTAATTGGATAACAGAAAACTGTAGACTAATCCAAACTAATATTATAAATGCGAAAGTAACTCTGTCTGTCTGTCTGTCTGTCTTTCTGTCTGTCTATCTGTCTTTTCTTCACGCCTAAACTACTGAACCGATTTGTGTGAAATTTGGTACAGACATAGTTTGAAACTTGAGAAAGGACATAGGATAGTTTTTATTACAAAAAATAAAAATAAAAAATAAAATTTATTACGGACATACTATACAATAGTGCCATCTATTGGTCAAATGTCGAGCTGTTCCTATGCTCCGTAGATAGATGGCGTTAATCGCGCAATGGTGTCATTACACGTGTTCGGTTCATGTTATTGTTTTAATTCATCGGAAAATCCATCAGAAAAATGTAAATAAACAGTAAAAAGGTGTAAAAAAAATAATATTAATATAATAAAAGTTTTACTACAAAGAAAATGCTCTAACGGAGTATAGATAATTCTATTAGTACTACGCGCAATGGTGTCGATCGTTACACGAGTTCGGTTCATGTTGTTTTAATTCATCGGAAAAAAGTAAATAAATAGTAAAAAGGTATGAAAAAAATAATAAAATAACATATAAAAAATATAATACTACTTTTAGTACAAAGAAAATGCCCAAACCCAAAACCAAAAATCTGCCGGAAGTCACTGTTCCACGCGAACGAAGTCGCGGGCAAAAGCTAGTTTAATATAATTATCCTTTATTTACCAACCAATTTTTGCCCTCTATATGTAGACATAGAATAATAGCAGCAAAATCAATGGCTCTCATACGTATGACCTCTGCAAAAACATTGGAACTACGTTTATTATTAACAAGAGAAGCGCGTTCTGTTCGCATCGATTGGCTGTAAGGCTGTACTCCAAGGCTGATCGGCGGGAAACATTGCTTATGCTGCGAAAATTCCATCCACATACAGAGGGCAAAAACGGTTATACTACATTAAATAAAAGCAATTAAACAAACAATTGAATATTGAATAGTTAAATTTTATATTTAACGAATAAATAATTAACGCTAAATATAAATAAATAAATAAAAATGAGTATTTACGTTATTTATAATTAAATAAATAATTAGCAGTCTAATGAGAATGTAAAGTGAATGTAATAACAAGGAAAATAAATAAAACGCTCTTAAATCTCTCCTTACCTACCTAATTATTCAAAAATTGCTATACATGATAGGGTTTCGGTACCTATCCATTTCTTTTACCAGCTGTAAATACTTAAGTATCCATTATGGATTGCAATAAACGAAGCGAGTCTCTCGATCATGTCATTACTATTTTTTTTCAGTGCGCTCTCATTGAGTCCCCACTCAAGTATATTTGCAGACATTCCGTTATTCTTCCCCTTTCACCCCGAACACGTCTAAACAATTCAACATGCCTAAGAACACTTGCACAAATTCACTTTTAATACAGTCAGAGAAACACGTCAAACTTTTTGCGTCGGGGATAACCCCTATCAAGTTATCCCCTAATCCTTATCAAGAGATATATATACGTTAAGCTTTGGAAGTATTTAATTACGAACAAAGTAGCCCTTTACATCATTTAATATCACTGCCTTAGCGTAATACCGTAGAAGCATAGTTACTTATTGTTGTTGCGCGGCAGCGACGCCGGTTGATTGACTTTAAAAGTGTCCGATCTATCTAAATCATATTATGGACATGCTAGCATGCCGATTAATTTCAGATAAGCATCCTTCAGTGTTTTTATAGGTACAGTGGATTCTGCCGCACATTCTTGAGAAAAAGAACGAAAGTTGGAAGTTTGGCCGAACAGGCTATGACGGAAGGCATTCCTCTAAATAATCTTTTTTTTTTCGATTATATATCCGAGCATAAACGACAGAATTTTGGATGGTGGCGGGATCTTTTAGCCCATAGACCAAAAGTGATTACCTATCTGACAGGAATAGGTACTTAAGCCATATAGGATCGTGTTCCTCTAGGACAGTCTTCCAGTTTCGTGAAAAGACTCCGACTACCAACCGCTTTAAATGAGATACACTGAGCTAAATGCAACACATCTTGATGGCACTTGTGTGACAAATAAATATCTAAGGTATTTTGTTTTTCTCCGGATTTTTGAAGATTTGAGTTCTCCTTTTAAGGAAAAGCTTTATGTTTAACTTAAAATGAAAAAAACGCAGGTTAAATTTGCCGCTATGCTACTATTGTCCCAGGTCCCAGGTCTACAGTACTCTGCTCAGCCGCGCTAATATGAGCGTGAGTCATAAAATACCTGTAGAAACAAAACACAACGTACCGATCAACTTGACCACTGTTTACGCAAACTTATAACGAACACATGATATAATGCACAACAAAAAACGTGTTATAACACCGCACACTTTCCACTTTTGAAATTTATACAACAGAACGAAAATAAAGTAAAATGATTACATACTCACTGGTCATATCTTACACGAAAGTATTCTTGTAATAAAACTGCACTAACGTGTGTTGTCCGCGCTTCCCAACGGTTAGAAGTAGACTGGCAGACGATGACGGCAGACGGCGCGTACCACGTCTTAGATGTAAAACGAAGGTCCAGTACTCCAGTAGGAACAAGCTGGACAATGCCTAGTTAAACCTACATCTCGTACTAAATTAGTCAACCACAGTAGGGCTCATCGAATTTATCTGGTGAGCCCATCATTGAACATCATCCGAATAAATTCTTGCATCGATGCCGCGCTGGAGTTAAACTTCTGTAGCTAACTGACAATGGTACACACCATGACGTCAGACATCTCCATAACCGAAGTGATGTCATACGTCCACGAGATTTGATCTACTCGCTGTGTCAAGGGCGGGTCTTATTTAGCTACGTAATAAACATCTGAACGCACTGAAATAATGCAAGAACTTTAATGGGTATATTCTTCGGGACTATGATATCAGAACATTAATACTGTATGTTGTGATCCAAACGCACAAACACATTCTCTGATCTTAATTTGTGTTTGGAGTTTTTACTTCGCATTTTGTTTATTTATATTTCTGAAGTAAGTAAACAAACCGAATCTCTTTGGCTTTCATCTAGCTTGACTGTGGATACCGCAGACATGACGAATAGAAGCAAAAAAAGTACAGTACTGAACACAAGTGGATTTACAAGACAACACAATTAAGCAAAAACAGTTTCCTAATATATCTAAGGTACTACATTCGGAGTCACAAAAAACGCAACTCCTTAAAAATACTTTTACCATATTTATTCGATGGCAAGAGTATGCGTGTGGTATAGCATTTGAATGGTAATTTATTTAGCTTTCAGAAAAAAACAAAGTTTATTTGTTATTGTGAATATAGGCATAAAATAAAACAAGTTATTTGTAAAGAAACAAAATAGACTTTTATTACAACAGAAAACAGTTACAAAAACTACATCAAATAACGCAATAAAACCCTCAAAAAGTAGCATAAAATATAGTGTTCTCTCCTTGCAATGATGACAGCTTCGCAGGGTTTCTGATCGACCTAATTAAATTTTCCTCCGCTTCTTTGTGGAATGTCGTCAAATTCTTCAAGTCTTGTAGTTTGGAGTATCAGGAGCAGGATTTCTTGCTCATATTCCCCGTTTCAGCTCGTCCAAAGGTGCTCGATAGGTAGCAAATCTGGACTTCGAACTGGCCAGCGCATGTAACAGAGATCTGACCCTTCTGGGGAGGCGCGATTAGTGGAACTTTTAATGTGTATTTGACATTAGTTTTTGAAAGAGTCGTGCTCTAAAGTACTAAGTTATTAATGAAATATAATTGATAGATAATTGAAAGTTCATGAAACATACTATCAGTACATACCAATATTAACCGGGTTTAAGAGTAGAGAGAGTATTTTCAAATAGGTGCGATTTTTATTTATTAATATTTAACAACGCGGAAAAGAACACCGAAAAAAACATTGTTTTAAAGTATCTATGCTTTTGAAAGTCTCTAATACACTTAAAGCAGACCATCTATTTATATCTACATCGTGTGAGAATTTTCCTAATTTTAACGGCCAATAAATAAAGATAAAATAATGATCATACAACACACGATTACATAGCTTGTAATAGAAATACTAGTATTATCAGATACGCAACATCAAATCAAAACAAAGATTTGTTGGCAAACAAGCGAAGCGATAGCGCGCGAAACAAAGCACTGGGGAATCCGCCTCCACTCCGCGCGACTGATGCCCCTCTGACGACTCAGTGCCTAGCAAAACATTACCTTATTAATGAAAACCGGTTGACTGAAAACAGTGACGGTTCTGTACTAGGATACAATAGGACCAATCTGCAAAAATCGTTCACGAATCTTTATGACTGTATGATGTCGCGTTCTTAACCATAGTTTATATTGGTTGTTACAGTTGCAGTCAATGATGTTATAGTATACTATAACACTTACTTTAGCATTGGTTGCAGTCTGTTGCTGTGTTATTATCTTTCATTACGAATTATGAGAATTTTTTTGTTGTTTTTAGGTTTGCATAGATTTCGGCTGATGCTGCGTAGCTAGTTAAGTCAATAATACTAAGGTTTAGAAAGTGCCTGAAACCGGTCTACTTGAAATAAAAATCTTTTGATTTTGTATCTTTATGATCGACCACTTTCGTACCCGACTATGTATACCCGTGAAGGTAGGCTAAGCATGACAGCCTCAATGATTACCAACAATAAAACCAAACACGCAAAGATAAGGAATATATTTTACTCTAATATTTACAACTCTATACACTTATCTATATTTCGATCTTAACAAGAAGATATTCAAAAACACGACAGAATGATTTCATTTGAAGACTTATATCATAACATTTATACATAAATGCATTTTCTTGTGCTAGACATAAATATTTATTTCAAAAATAGCTTTAATTTTGGACATAGATAAGACAGCACATGGAGTGGTATATAATTATATACCTAATAGGTATTTCGTAAGATTCAATCTTTTCGTACACTTCTGCCTACATTATACACATAGAAAATTTGACACATAAATACGAAGACAACATTATACGATTATGGGAATTCAGAGCGGGGTTATAAACACACAGGTTGACGGTAAACATACCAAGCAGGTAAAGCCACTGACAAAGTGGTCATTATTATTCGAACTTGTCTAGAACAATTATTTATCCGAGTTCAAATCATTAAATATTATTCTCCGTCATCTCTGTAATATTATTTGTTTCATTAAACGATGACGATAGACTGCTACCAATGTTTAACGATTATAAACCACGTACTTTCTTCAAATCGACTTTACATATAGGAAAAGAAGACATCAAGAAGAAATTAGAAATAAATAATTAGGTGTCATAAATCTTTAACCAACTGACCACGGATGCAGAAAATTTGGTCACAGCTCGTTATATATCTGTAGGAGAAATCCTTCGCGCTGCAGTCCGCGATGGTATGAAAATGTAGGTCAAATCCCGTATGATACATTAACTAATTAGCGCTAGGACAGCTCTCTCACTAATGAGTACACTTCGCAATTCATTACGCGTGCGTTTAGCTACAAACCACGCGCACTGAGCATTACCGTATAAACATTTTCGTTGCCGACTGTATTACTGGCTCTCAAAAATATTTTGGATACCCTGGCTACCTCATAGCACCAAGCTTTACTGTCCGTGACCCCAAGGAAACCGTGTATCGTGGGCCAAACAAAAAGTGCCATTGCACAAGATGTTATTTCTCAAATAATTGTTTTCAAATCCCTGATTTAATCCATAATATTCATATTGAGCATTCCATGACCTTCAAGATATGTAGAGTATGGGCCACAGGGTCCAAAATACACTCACTACATAGTCAATACATCACAGTCTTCCCTGATGAGATACAGAGGTAAATTGTCACACCTTACAATGATAGAGCCACAGAAAAGGGAACTAACATTCAGATAATCAAAAGTGATTAGTCATATTGGGATAAAACTATCTTTAATTCATTCTTTTGTTTCAAATCTTTCTGTCTAGACCCGATTTATGTTGAGGCTGGCTGCCAAACTCTCCCACAACCTACTTCACTTGCAATATACTTGCTATTCATATTACCAACATTATGATTTTTCGAGAAAGATCAAGATAGAATCAGTTCCAATAGTTTTATTCCAATGTATCATTAGCATAAACTCCAGAGATCAGTGATTTACTTAACTAAACATTTTCTTGATGACGCTGGTGTAATCTTTGTTGATCTTTTCAATTCTTGGTTTGAGTGAGCTTGCCTTTCGTTGTGATGCTTTGTCTGTTGGGTCTAAACGTAGAGCATTCTGGATGTCAGTCCAAGCTTCTTCATACATCTTCAAACCGGAGTGTGCGGCTGACCTCCTGTAGAGTGCCTTAGCATTCTCGGGGTCAAACTTGAGGGCTTTGTTGCACAGCTTCAAGGTAGCATCATACTCATTGAACTGTAGCTGGCAGTGTGCTAAGTTGTTGTACAATTTGACCTACAACCAGAGATATTTTTTAATATTAGTATGGCATATCCTAAGAATTCTTTTATTCAAATAGTTAAATAAAGTTTTAATAATCCTTGGAATCGTAATTTTGAATTCTGTTTAAAACAGGCATAAAAACTTATATTTAAACTAGCTGTATCATAACATCAACTAGGCTTCTAATAGGAAGTCAGACTATACCTCACCTTCAGATTGACCATATCTTTGACCACTTCCTCGCTAACCACTGCTGGGTCTAGTGGCTCAGTGGCAATCAGCATCTTCAGGGCCTTGTTAAACCTGCGGAATGCATCCACAGCCCTCCCTTGCTTGAACAGCTCCACACCACGCTCCTAATTCAAAGAGAATTTAAAATACCTAATAATACTCTTTTTAGAATCACAACTGGTCACTCACATTTTTAATCATAAGTTTTGGCATTAAAATGAATGTCAAAACTTATGATTAAAAAGTATTTTGACATATAAAAGTATTAAAACAATGACAGACACTACGTAAAGTATTATTTTATATTGTTTTCAATATGTAATTTGGAGAGCCAAGTGGCGTGTCAAAATCCAAGAAAAATAATATTTATCTTGAAATTACATCATATGTAGCATGCAGGTTGGTATCAGTAATGAAACTTGGTGTAGTCACTTTAAGTGATCTTAGAGCATCATGATAGGAAAAATGATTTTAAATACAGTGATGATGTGTAAGAATATAGCTTTCTTTTGTGTGTCACTGTCACACTAATTATGTTTTCAACAATAAAGTATAACTGTCAATCCCATGCTCGCTAAGCGCAGCGCACACAGATAACTTGAACTATCTGTAGTATGGTGAATGAAAAAGTTTTTTTTTTATATAACATCATGTTCAAGGGACTAAGAATGTTCATGAAGTACCTTGTGGTGTACAGCCGCCTCATACAGCCGCTCCCAACTCCAATCACTGATCAGCTGCTCCTCAGTCACCTCCCGCAGCTCCACCTTACACGATATCTCCTTCATGAGCGTGCCATCCTCATCTTTATACACCATCGTGGCTTCGCAAACCTCACCACAACACATTTGCTGCAGAATCAATTCAAAGTCTCTGTCTATAAAAGTATCGCAGTCCCCAATGAGGACATTACCGTCGAAAGCTCTGCTGAAAATGCGGCTTAGGGGCTCAATCTCACAACATCCTACCCCGTTCGTACATTTAACATCAGATAAAGTGATCTTGCAGCGAGCATCCTCATAGGGCACGACATTGTAGTCCCCTGGTGTTAACACCCTCTTCCGTATTTCTCGATCCTTTCGTGAAGTAATAAATGTTTCTTTCTGCATTTTAAAGCAGTTGAGTATGTCTTTTACTGATTAACACGAACTGATGTCTATAGATATAGATAATACTTGTATAACTTGTATTAGAGAATTGGAGATCGATTTTTCGAGAGTTAAAAACCCATAGAAACTTGTCAGTCGGTCAGTGTCGTTGTAAAATGTCACAATTTGTTTTGTAATATCTGACACAAACAATTTTGTTCAGAAAAGCAATTTTGATGTTATTTTTTAACTAGAATTTTCGTAGATTTCGTATCACCTTTTTTCAAAGAAGAAGGGTTAAAAAGTTGAATGAAAATTTACTAATTTTCTCACAAGTATAGGTGGAGTTTTTATTGGAACCCATTAAACTAAAAAAACCTTTGAATTTCATTTGTCAATTGTTACAATGTCAAAAACAAACAGCTGTCATTCACGCGAATTTTTCAAATTTGTAATGTCTTTTTATTAATTTTTATTTATTATTTATGTCTGTGTATCAAATTCTATAATAATATATATGATAAGGGTACCATTAGATTCGATTAGATCTCTACTTCGTGTGATATTGAAATAATATTGTGTTTAGGGTAAACATAATATTAAAGCTTACAGTAAACATTGCATACTTAGAAGGTGAGTTAAATTAAGAATGCTTCACAAAATTAAATAAATGAAGATAATAATCATTTCAACTAATTAGAAATAATAAGTTTGCCGGTATCAGCTATTAGGTATTATTTTAAAATGCTTGCCATAATATAACCTACAATCTTGTCCTAATGTTTACTTAATAAGTATACATTTCTTGTTTCAGATATAATGACGCTTTTATTAAAAAGCGTGTGGAGGAATGTCCTCAGAGGCAACACTCTGAGTAAAACTATGCGAGGGTCCAGGAACCTGACATCCAGTTGTAATAAATATTTAATATTATTTTTCCCTGTATTTACATTTTAAGGAACTTGGCCAGTAACCAGTAATTTATTATTTTTTATGTTTATAATTTTGTCAGCAATTTATTTTAATACTTATTTCTTTCTTGGTATAACCAGCGATGCATGTCATGAAATCACGGGATGATGGTCCAGGTATCAAGTCATTGAATACCACTTTTATCATTACATATTATACTAAAAATTTAAATTAGAAACTGTAGAAAATTTTAATCTTAGCTTGGTGTCATTAAATTATTTAATTATCACAGTTTAATCATCTTAAAGGGACCTTTTAAAGAGTTCATGTGGTACTTATTTTTTAATTAAAGAAAAAATATTACATAGATCTTTGATCTTAGCCTTTAGTGTACCAATATTATCAGAGTATGTTTATCTAAGAGTACCTTTTCTAAACTTATTTATTTTCTTCTGTATTTTATGATTTTAAATATTTAAGAAAAAAAGAAAAACATATTGCTTCATATTAAATGTTTTTTCTAATAATATAATAATGTGTCAGTGACGGCTGAGTTGCCCCGGGCGCGGTCCCCAGACGCCGTGATGAAGAGCCTCAAGTCAGCGCCCAGCGCAGCCGAGATTCTGGCCGCTGTGCAGTCCAACATGGCTGTCATGAACCACAAGCACATGCTGCAAGCACTTCGCTGCTTGTTTGAACTTCAGAAGGCTGGCAAGTAAGTCTCACAATGCACTTGCTATGTTTGACACTGTATGCAGACTTTTTGCTATAAAATATAAATAATTTTTGTTCTTTGTTTTCCAGTCTTGATCAAGACACTGATAAGCTAGTAAAGAATCCAACATTCAGCACTCTATGTCAGAACTTCAAGAAGCACGCGCGCGAGCTCCACGTAAACGAGGCCATCGAAGCCACGAAGGTGCTCTCGTTCCTGAACGTGCCCGCGGACTCCGTGATCGTGCAGACCATGCTGCAGCTCATCAAGTGCAACATCAACCTGCTCGGCCTGCGGCAAATCATGTTCCTAGATTTCTTAATCTCAAAGTTTGATCAAAAGAACCATTTAATCGATGCATTCAAACTCGCGCTGCCGCTAGCTTTCCAAATACATTTGCCGAGTGAGCTCGACAATCAGGACCTCCCGCTGCTGAAGGACATGCTGGCGTTCTGCTCTACACACGACCTTCCGGACCGGTACACTAACGAAGTCGTGACAGGCTTGTTGCTCCACGACCAGGTCATAGACGCGCAGGTTGCCAAGTCTATCATATGGTCTCTGTGCCAGGTCAACTGCACAGAGGAAAGGTATCCGACCCGCGTGCAGCTGCTCCACATTTGCTATGACATACTGGCGCAGAACATAGAGCACCTATCGTACGACGAAGTGCTCATGACAGCAGCCAGGATCAAAGGCAGGATCCTGGAGAAACATCCGGAGTACTACCACGAGCAGCTAATGGACGCCATTTCTAACTACGTGGTTGCCAGTGAAGTGAGCTTCGATAAAGGGTTGCTGGTTGCCAGGATTATGTCCAGAATCGTAAGTATTGAGTTACTTCCCGTAAAAACATGTGTTAACTTTGTATTGATATTCAGCTACGAATATTATTTGTATCCAAAGAGAAGTAACATCAACTGATATTTGCCTAAACCTGCTAAATTTTTAACGTTATTTTTCAGTCACACACAAATTTAGGGCTCATAGAATACCTATGCAAGACAGCAGCGCTGAACCCCGGCACATTGTCCAAGGCCCGCAGCAATATCTTGTTCGGCTTCATCAACTGCCTCTCCAACAACAACTACACTCCCGAAGCAGAGCAGTGGCAGGAGCTCAAGGGTCAGATCGAACAGAACCCAGTGTTCGTGGGCAAGAGCACGACTCTACCGTGGACCAAGATCTGTCTGGAACTGGCTTCACTAGGGTACTATGACGACAAAGTACTCGAAAAGGTGTTCTCTCCAGAAAATCTGGCAACATTCAAAGACAAAGAGAGCAATACATTAGATTATCTTCAACTGCTCACATTATACGAGGCTGTGAAGGAGTTCTATGATGACCAGTACGAGCTGCCCGACGAGCTGCTGGAGAAGGCCAAGTCCATGTACCCCATAAACAAGAAGACTGAGCTGCTGGAGGAGCACCTGGCGCAGGGCCTGGGGGGGCTGGAGTACATCGCCAGGAACGTCGTGCTACCGAATGGGTTCATAGCCGGTAAGCCAAAATATACCTTATTCCTAGGACAGTAAGGTATTTCGTCCCTTGACTTTATATTCGACGCCTTATGTGAAGCCTAGCCTTATGTAAGTCTAACACTGTAGTTTGTTGTAAGTTTTATTCTTCAGTTTCTCTTCTCTACGTCCAGTTTTATATTCGTTTACATCCATTTTCAAAATCCATACACATTTATATTCAAAATCCTCTCGTTCCTGGTAGCATTACAAACAAACACCTCGTACAGTCGTAATTTGACTTTTTCAGATTGTCTGATATGCCTAAAGGGAGGATATCCAGTCAAGTTACAAGTTGCCACAGGTGACTTGAGGGTGCCCATTGAATACTTAAACGTCCCTACAGGCAGCGTTGTGTAAGTACTACTCTTATACTTGATACAGACTCAAAATATTATGAAACATAATCTCAATTTTAAGTTTATACTTTTTCTCAATATTTATTTTGTGTATCCATAGATAGGCATAATTTCTACAGGGTTGTAATTTGTATTATAGATACAGGGCGCTGTTAATTTGTTTTTTTTTTTGTGTTGTTTTTCATAACTTGCTTCATAGCCTATTTTTTAAATAACGATATGATTTTGAAATTTGAAATTCTGTTGTTCAGTGTGTGCGTCCTCAACTTCCAAGCGGGTTGCTTCTCGATGAACAGCAACCGGCTGCGCGGCACGTTCCGGCTGGTGCTGGACATCCTGGAGAAGCAGGGCTACGCGGCCGTGGCCGTCAACACGGCGGAGTGGCTAGCCGCGCCCGCGCACGAGCGCACGCCCTACCTCATGCGCGAGGTCGGCTACAAGTGCGGGGAGATCGGCATGCGTCTGTCGGCCACCTGAGCCCCATGCCGGGGATATGATATGCTGTGCTCACATCCGGACGGGGGTCATCAGAAAAATTCAATGTGATAATAAATTACGTCTGTTTCTGATTCCTTTGCTTTTCTTTTTTTGTGTTTTTGCTTTTTGGAAATTGATTTACTATAAGACAAGTCTTCTTCTTCTTGCCCATCTTTCTTGCCTGTATCGGGACCAACATGTACTGTAGACACGGGAGAGTATATTTTGAGAGTGCATATTTTGATGTTTTGTCTTGTTTTTTTTTAAACCGGAACTTAATAAGTATTGCCAACCGCAAAAATACTTTTCTCCTTTAAATCGATTTCATTACAGTGTAAAATTATAGGAGGAGTGTAAAAACTATGTTCATTAATTAAGTTTAGGCAATATTAACAAGTGGTGAGTGAGCTCTACGCTGATAACGTATAATGTGGCAACAACACTGCACCAATCAACAATGACAAACGTCAAAATATCCTCTTGGCGTCAATTTCAAAACGTTGATATTGTAAAAACATGTCCTTATTTCGGAACTACAGCACGCAATACACTAAATAAATGTTAATTAAAGCTAGAAATACGTGTTTGGACGCGAGCGGACGACGTCGGTGTATATAGCTCTTATCGCCTTTTTATCGAGCGATGGACGCTAAGTTGTGTGTGATATTGTTATTATACAACGGGTTTCTTATGTGCGAGTCTAAGTACGGATATGTGTTATGGGACGATAACAATGTGACGGTGAAGCTGACGGACTACTTCGCCGACATACCGGACGCGCACGTCGCCCGAGCTACCTACAGCAATGAGATCAACACCACTGGGTATGACTGACTTATAAACTATGAAGTGATGGGAGTAGCTTTGTTGATTCTTAGTGCTTTTCAACACAAGCACTATTGATTGAAATACCTTACGGGAAATGGCGCAATAGGAATTCCAAAGATCTTTTCCTACCTGGCCTGAGTCTAGACCGAGAATTCTATAAAATCACTTGTATTGTATCGACGAACGAATTTTAAGCATGAGAGGTCTTTTTGCTGCACCTTTGATATGATTCTTAGTTTTTTTTATTTTTACTATAGTTTAAATGTATTTTTGCCTTACTTTCTTGTGAAGCTGGGCTTTCCTGGAGATCCACACGTCGGAGGACAGCTCTGACGAGAACCAGGCGTACGCCGCCGGCTACCTGGAGGGATACCTCACCAGGGACCTCGTCTGGATGCACTGGCAGAACATGCTCAAGGGGTACGTTTCCTAAATGCTCTCATTTATCTCATCTATCATCTAAAATTAGAGTATTTTAGGCTTTAGATCGTTAATTTTAAGTTATTATCTTTAAAGAGAGTCACTATTTGCTGAAGGATTTTTCTCATCTTTCTACTATCTTCAATTTTCCGTTATTCCAATTCATATTTAGCCCTTCTATGTCGGCTTATCGAAGTAAATATAATCAACATAACTATACTTGGTCGTGCACGGAGGGACGCTAAACAAGGAATGTTAAAAATGTACTGGAACTTCCTTAGTTTTTTCAATGATCATTATATTTAAAATGGAGCTTTTACCACAACAGGAATCTGTGGTTTCGAAGCTATTTAAAGATATTTATAACTGTATCCAGTTAAAGACGTTTGCGAAATTTTATGATACTGGCAACAAATGTTCAACTACCGATCACATGTTGCCAGTACAGCCAGTAGATTACGAAGGGAAAGGGCAAACTAATACTCTAAATAAGTATAAATGTGTCTACAGATATTGCTATAACAAGACTGATGTGTGCGGCCTTATTGAGGAGTTTGTGGATCAAAATGAGGAGTATGTGACGTCCATGGTGGACATGTATGGGTACGACTCATACTGGCATCAGGTACCTACATGATGTATACCTACGTACTAACCAATACTACTACTAGATTAGGAATTGAAAGTAAACTAGACTACAATAAACCAAGCTTACGTGTTTGAGGTATTCGCTAGTTATCCTGGTTTACAGGAAATGAAGGGCACTGTCCACTAATAAAATAATATTCTATTTAAGAAAACTAATAAGTCTGCATACTAAATCGTAACATTGCCCTTGCGGCAGCCATGATTAAGAACTTTTACGTCAAAACTAGTTCCAAATACGTTCCTGAAGCTTTATTTGAAAAACTATGGTTCAGGATGCGAGAGGTTAACTTAAAATAAGTTATTTTGTCAAAAGTCCTCGTGAGTAGTAACGCGGCCACTGCATTCCAGATAAAGCTGTACTTCATCCAGATCGAGGGTCTTGCAGTGGGGTACAACGCGGCCACCAAGGACCCCTACCAGTGGCTCACGACCAGAGACATCATGTCAGTACACGTTTGTATGTTTGTGGTTAAAGTTGAAAAACTGAATACTGGAAAAAGTGTACCTGTAGAGGCCGTGTAGGAGGCCTACACTGCGGTAGTCTAACTTATTGCCTTCTTTATAAACCTGTGTTAATGGCACAGTAACGCAAATCATGGAAATTACAAGTTCTTTACCAGGTTTTGAATGAGAGTACCTGACAAGAGTCCATCTCCGTACTAGAGAATGCCATAAAAAAATTACAAAGTAAATTTTCGGACTCGTCTTAGGTCGTCCGCGTTGAAGGTAGATTGATGATCTAGTCCAATAGTCAGAAATCGGAATAAATAGAGAGGTCTGATTGCCTGAAAAAGAAAGGGGGAAGCCTTTGCCTAGCAGTGGGATTTGAAACAGGCTGTAACAAAAATTGAACTTGACTTTCAACTCCAAAGTAGTCCTCCACCAGGCCCAGACAACTCTAGAAGACTGATGTCTTCTAGACTAGAAGACTGATGTCTTCTAGAGTTTGGGGTTTGGTGCCTTGATGCGTTTGATACCTTTTTTACTAAAGAAGTAACTATTTCTCTTCTAATTTCAGCTGGATCAACATGCTGGGCGACTTGGACGAGCTTGCGTTTGCTTTATCGATGCCTAAGACGTCGCCTGACGGCTACCTGTTCGGGGACCACTGCACCGGTCTCGTCAAGCTGCTGCCGGACCTCACCAACCTGTACACTGCACAGGCCACGTGGAACAGGTCAGACAATTATTACTTATAAGATATTTTAAATAGATTTTTGGACTAAATTGGTAGGGATGATTGATACCTAAGGTATCTTATGCAATAATATCCTACTCATGTTATAAACGCGTAGGTTTCTATGTGGGTATATATAATAAATATATGGATATGTATTCCTTTTTTACGCACAACCACTGAATGGATTTAACGAAACTTGGTACACAGATAGTATATTATAACTAGGATTAACACATAAGATTTTAGATTTGTAGTAGGCTCCCCCGCCGTGAACACCTAGTAAAGATTGTTTATTCAATGCTTCTGAGGTCTCTTGCATCTCATCCATAGTCTGGACGCGACTTTTTCGATCGCAACTCGTTCTATTCCGTGATAAAAGTACTAATTATAATTATGGACTGCAGACCATTGCATCGTACCATCTTTCATCCACCTGTCCGTTTCATAAGCTGTGACCTGTCAACAGTTACCAGTCGATGTTGCGGTTCCACAAGATGTACGTGATGCCGGTGCACATGAGCCCCAGCAACAAGGAGCGCATCCCCGGATACAAGATGTCGCTCACCTCGTACCCCGCCTTCGTGCAGGTACACACTACACTACTGCCTCTAACTTGTACTAGTTAAATCCCTGGGATCCTCAGAGCACCTTTTAAAAAGATGCCGCTTTACACCAGGCATCACGCTGACTCGCTTCCATAACAGATTTAGCTATTATGGGAAAGCGATACCGTCAGGGTTGGACTGTATATGTTTACTGCCCAGTACTACGAAAAATTGCAGTCCCCTATTGGCTATAAAGCATTGAAAAATTAAGTTTATCATTATAAAACACCGTACATGTGAAAAAAATGTGGTATGCTATTAAGGAAAGATTTCAAGTTCGACACGTGGCCTGGGCCTACAGAAGAGACAACTACATACTCCAACACCTTGCCGCAGTTTTGCGTCTTTCTACCATGTGATTTAAAATTATAACATTTGCGGAAGAGATACCCCGCTTTACCTCATGTAGAGCGCCATCTCCTAGCGCCAGCTTCTACAGTGGCCCGGCACTTCTCGTGCCTCCTGGTGTAATTGAGCTATTAACATTAAAATATCCAAAAACGCTTCATATCACCCTGGCATGACGTCAGAGGCTTGCTACCTTGCTACGAGTTTATTGCACATTGTGTTGTCAGTCCACAGATGACTTCTACATCATATCGTCGGGGCTGGTGGCCGGCGAGACCACCATCGGCAACAGTAACCGCACGCTTTTCGAACTAGTCAAGCCTGTTGGACAGGTCAGACAATACTGCACAGTTAGATAAATTTAGTTAGATTTCTATACGGCAATCGTTGAAAAAAAATACTGTAAGAAAAATTAGTCCACCGTTTAAAGAAGTGTTGATCTGAAAGTAGAAAGGTATTAGACAGAATAACATTTCTTATGAAAAAGGTGTTATCATATTATTATAAAGATGATATAAAAATATATGTTTATGTTGTTCAGATCCTGGAGTACGCGCGCGCGATGGTCGCGAACCGCATGGCGCGCACCGGCCGCGAGTGGGTCGAGATATTCAGGAAACACAACAGCGGCACCTACAACAATCAGTGGTAGGTCTCGAGTTCTACTATATCTTATGTTCAATTCTTCAGTTCCATTCCGCTCGAGTAACATAGGCCTACTGCTTCAAAGACTTACTTGTTTTTTGAAGTCTATTCTGGAGTTGAACTCATTAGCCCAAAAATTATTAACGACGAAAACATTAAGTCATCTAAAGTTCACTTGAAAGAGGAGCGGGGATTCTGGGGTGGGGAGCGGTAACGCTAACGCCGCATGCAGTAAGCGGGTGATTGTTGAGGTGGTCCAAAATCCTCCCTTTAATAAATTAACAAACTATAGGGCCCAAACATCGAGCTATATTTTACAAAATATAGCTGTTCAATCAAAAGGATTTAATTGAGGAACTTATCTAAATGGCTCTTTTTAGGAAACTACGATGTAATAAAACGGATAAAGAAACAAAAGTATTAAAAATCCTCCTAATCGGTAATTATACAGCAGTGTCTTTCAGCTTGAGTGTGTCTTAGGTTCATAGTGGACTACAAAAACTTCAAGCCGAAACGCGGTCGCTTCCCCGGGCTGGTGCAGGCTGGCCTGCTGTGGGTCATCGAGCAGCTGCCCGGCTACACAGAGTGTGCTGACCTGTTAGTATACATACTTAACAATCGATATTATTATACAACGGTGAAATTAATGATGTCACCGTTGTAATGCCACACTGTATAACCATTGCTGGCAAGCCAGGAGCCTACGTGTAGATATAAATATAATTAAGACGAATATTTGAGACAGTTCTAATAATTCTAATGAGTAGAAAAATGATATTGTATAAATAAGTCCAAAATTCAGATTCAGAATGTTAAAATAGTGTCTGATGTGTACAATGTACGACAATCGTGTCTATCGCCATCACACTTCTGCAAAACTTAAGGGATATGTGTTTTCTTGAACTCTGTTTCCTACTATATCCATTTACTAACTTTTTAATCCATTCCAATCCAATTCAGAAAAGTTGTTTTTACATTATGGATTAGAAATAAAGTAAAGATTAATAACTATCCCGTCAGCACGGAGGAGTTAAAGCGCACGTCATACTTCCCGTCGTACAACATCCCGTACTTCCCGCGCGTGTTCAACCTCAGCGGCGGCAACGTGCGCATCGCCACCTACGGGGACTGGTTCGGGTACCACACCAACCCGCGCGCCAAGATACTGCTTCAGAAACAGGTGACCAACACCAATATCAACAGAACAAAACTCTCTTTACCCCGTCGCATCTATGCTCCTGTAATACATCTGCTATGTGCTCATGTCATCCTCAATCTTCTTTCTATTGCTAAGCAAAAATAATCTTTACTTACTTACTAAGGTTCAGAAATGCGATCCCCGCAGCCTTAAAACAAGGTGGACCGACGATCTGGAGATTTTTGTGGGAGGCTTTTGTTCAGCAGTGAACGTATTCAGGGCTGAGATGATGATATTGATCATGATGATTTACGAGAACCGCAAAAAGTCTTAGACCAGGCCTTCACATCATTATCAGCCTACATTACGAAGTCAAAGATACAGAGTTCAGAGCCTGTTCGTGGTCATCTGGTCTCTAAACAAGTTATGTTATGTCCCCGCAGGCGAGTATCCACAACCTGCGCGACATGTACAACACGATGCGCTACAACGACTTCAAGCACGACCCGCTGGCGCGCTGCGAGGCCTGCAAGCCGCCCTACAGCGCCTGCAACGCCATCGCCGCCAGGAACGACCTCAACCTCGCCAACGGTGAGCTGGCCTTTTCATTGCATCCTATAATTTTCTACATGTTTCGTCGGCACGCACGTCAAGCTAACAGCATGCTATTATGTGACACCGCGCTCGGGTGAAAAGAAGCACTATCAATGCCTGTGATCAATGTGATATTGTTTTACCACAACGAATCCCTGAAGGACTTTGTGTGAACAGCAACTTAGTAAGTAGTTTTCCAAATTCGAGTCTTTGCTCGCCTAATGTTATCGACTTATTTTACTGAACTGGTCAAGTGGAGAGGAGATGCTTATAATTCAGTATTTTGAGACGGAAACTTCGGTCTCTCATAGATCTTACCTTCTACTCTACGTATCTATTAACTGTGCCTGTTCCGACAGGCACGTACCCGTTCCGCGCGCTAGGCCACCGCAGCCACGGCGCGACGGACGCCAAGATCACGAGCGCCTACCTGTGGCGCAGCTACCGCTTCCTCGCCATCTCCAGCCCCACGCACAACATCTCCCGGGGGATCCCGCCCTTCGCGTGAGTACCGCACACCGCGTTGAACTAACTAAGGCGTGACTGCGACTCTAAGTTTCATTATATTAAGGCCCTAGCCCCCAGGTCAAACTGGATAAGAGATGTCTCCTCCTTCCTCAAAATCTACTTCTTGTTTTCTGTCATTAACGTTTAATTTTTTTGGCGAGTATCTAGCAGGACACATTGCAGGACGTTTTCATGTTTTATGCATATATTTTCGTACTTGGTGTTAGTTTAGATTTTACCCCGCTAATAATGAATACATAAAATTAAAATAAGCCAAGTATAGTACATTCATAAATCCCGTAGATGGAGTAAGTTCGACATGGGCCCTCACGTGTCCCACGTGGGCCACCCCGACGAGTGGATGTTCGCCCCCATGCTACACGACTGGGAGTGGGAGTAGATATGTACCTTGTCACCTCGCATTAAGGATCAATTTACCTCGCACATAGTTTTTTAACTATAAGAATCTTATGTTCTAAGGCATAGGTCGTTTTTCTGTGTATTTGACTGTGATATTTGCTAAATTGTACCATTATGTTTGATACCTGCCTACCCATCATGACGTTAAATTGCGTGAAGGTACCTACTGCCTTCTCGCCTTGTGTAGTAACTATTTTTACTAGTAATAATGCTACATAATTATTTAGACTAACTAATTAACTTTTAGTCACTAGATTATGCTCGTGAAGCCTCAGATGTAATTCATACATAGGAAATTATGTCAACCGCAATTAATTATTGTAGCCAGTTATTTATCAGAAAATGTTCAGTTCAATGACTCAAACCAATATCATTTTCATTTCTGATGATCAAATACTTGCATATTTTTGAGATATTTATTTATTTATTTATTTTATTATATTAGGAAAACTTACAGCTAATAACAAAGATTGAACAAGCTTATTGCGAAACTAAAGCCAATTAAAAGTTTCCACTGATAGTAGAGAGAAAAATAAAAAAATACAGACAGTATGTCGGTCAAACCAAAAGCACGTAGCGACATATTGAATAATCAATTTGGATTATGAGCAAAAAAGTGCTTGCATAGAGTTCTCTTAAGTTTATCTAACCCTGTATTGAACAGATCAATATCAATTCTCCTGCAAGTTGCATTATACGACCGGCACGCTCTGATGAGATAAGAATTTTGCCTGTAGGTGGTTCTAGAGGCCGGTGTATAAAGTAAATCAAGATTGCGTAAAAAAGTTCCTGGAACGCGTAATCCCATTTTGCCTACAAACTCGGGAACATCTGAGTGTCCATTCATCGCTTTGAATAAGAAGGCTAGATCTGCAATATTCCTGCGTTCGTGAAGCGGGAGAATGTGAAACTTTTTACACCTTAAAAAATAATTTGGAAGATATAGCTTCGACCGAAATTGAATGTACCTCAGAAATTTCTTTTGTATGCTCTCTATCCGATTGATGTAAACGTTATAATTAGGATTCCAGATTTGAGAGCCATACTCTAGGTGACTACGAACGAAGGAACAATATAGTATTTTGATTGTCTTAATGTTTTTGAACTCTGACGAGATTCTAAAGATGAAACCTAACGCTTTCGAAGCCTTTTTGACTATATTATCTATATGAGTGTCAAAGATAAGTTTCGAATCAAAAGTTACTCCTAAGTCACTAATACTGGATACTCTGGCTAAGGAAGTATCCAAGAACTTATATGAGAAGCAAATAGGTTTTGGTTTGCGAGTGAACGAGCACACGTAACATTTAGCGACGTTCAATTCCAATTTATTAGCTTCACAATATAGTTGAAACCTATCTAAGTCTCGTTGTAGGAGAAGCGCGTCGTCTGTAGTGGATACCTGTTTCATTATCTTCATGTCGTCCGCATAAAGCAAAATTTTGGAGTAACTGAAACAGGAAGCAACGTCGTTGATGAAAATGTTGAATAACAGTGGCCCGAGCAGCGAGCCCTGAGGCACGCCGGATGGAATGTGCATGACTCTAGAGGAGTAACCGTTTAACACAACGATTTGACATCTGTTCTCAACATAGGAGGAGAACCAGCGAAAAAGATTACCCCTTATCCCCATTAAAAATATTTTTTTAATAAGAATAAAATGATCTATCCGGTCAAAACACTTGCTAAAGTCAGTGTAAACAACGTCGACCTGAGACCGCTGAGCCATGCATTCTGATAAGAAGTTACTACAGACTATGAGATTAGTTGTGGTAGACCGGCCTCTCAAGAAACCATGTTGATGTTCGCAAAAACTATGTTTGAGAGCCGTGGAAACCTGATTGTAAACTATTTTTTCTAAGATTTTTGCATATACGCACAACTTAGATATTGGTCTATAATTTTCAATCAGGCTCTTGGACCCCTTTTTATGAATTGGCGTTATGAATGCTGATTTCCAGAGTTGAGGTACTAATCCTGTGTTTATCGACCTCCTGAAGAGAATCGATAGAGGGACAGAAAGACTCTTGGCACAGTTCAAGACGAACACCGGTGACACCCTGTCTGGTCCGGCACCTTTTTTCGGGTCGAGCCGCTTGAGCAACCTATAAACCTCATCTTCACATATTTCAATAGAGCTGATATCCACAGTGCCATTCTCGTCATGTTCACCGATAAGTGGATCATGATCTGTTGATGGAATGTAACTTGGAGGCATGAGAAAGTTCGAATGGAAAAAATCTCCAAACATATTGCATATCTCATCCCCGTCGCTTGAAGAAAGCTGTCCGTAATGAAGTACAGGAGGGTAAGAAATAGATTGCTTCTTAGATTTTACATAGCTCCAAAAAGCTCGAGGATTTTGGCTGATGTTTGACTCAATTGTCTCGATATAGCTATTGAAAAAATTTTTCTCCATGTCCTTAGCCCGTTGACGCAATGCTATAAATGTCTGATAATCTGCAAGATTGCCATATGTTTTGTATTTCTTGTGAAATTTGGCTTTTTCTTTTAGTAATTTTATCAGAGGACTTCTGTACCAAGGAGGATAGTTTGTGCTTTGATTTATAGTTTTGCTAGGGATATGAGTACGACATAATTCATTGGTTATGTCATAAAAATAAGTAACAGCTTCTTCTAATGTTTTATTGGCAAATTCGTTATGCCAGTCAATTACGTTGAGTTCTCTATTAATTGAATCGTAATCGCCCCGACCGTACAGACATTTTACATAAGAACGCGAAGGTAGACTGTGAAGATGCACAAAGTCCGCTGTTACACACAAAGCCTTGTGATGTTCGTCTTCGGGGACCAGTGGATCACTGCAACACGTAACAGAGATGTCGTCATTACAAAGCACTAGATCTAGAATCCTACCGTTATTATTGGAATGTGAATTATACTGAGATAGGCTACATATATTAAAATTATCAATCAAATTCTGCTGCGCTGTTCCTTGCAAATTAGAAGCGTATAAAGAGCAATCATCAACTGACGGAAGCCAAACTATGTTTGGTTGATTAAAATCGCCGAGTACTATAAACTTGTCAGAAGTATTTTTAAGAAATATATCTACAAGATTATCGGAAAAGTTGCTTGATTGTGTTGTTAATGAATTCCCTAAGTTTTGAATACATATATATGCTATACAAATATGCATTTTATATGTTATTTTGGGTTTTTTGCTGTGAAGCAGCAGTGTTACCCATAAGTCTTCGGCTGTTGAACACCATTCAGTCCGAGCATCCGCGACAAGGTCCCGATTCACAGCTATTAAAACACCACCTCCCATAGTCTGGCCAGTGTTTGAGTAATCCCTATCTCTTCTCCAAACTAGATACCGGTTGTCAAAAATTTCAGAATCAGAGATCCCGTTAATAAGCCACGTCTCCGTCAAACAGATGACATCATAACAATTTAAACTCACGTTTCTGTAGAAGGTATTTGTTTTCGTTCGCAGTCCCCGCACATTTTGGTAATAGATAGTAATAGGCGCCATCATAAATTATAGATAACATTAATAGTTGAATAGGCAAAAGCTGATAAAATCCGAGGTACATAAAATTCCTGGAAACAAGTAGTCAATTTATAAAATAAGCGCAGTAATAACAATAAACAAAGGAACACAATAGCGTCATTAGCAAATGGTGTAAAAATTACTTCACAAAAGCAGGCAGTAAAAAATATAAAATAATTACTAAAAGATGGTGAGAAGGGTCTCATTAATAGGGGAAAGTCATTAGTAATTGCAAGGAGATAAAGCTCAAATTCATAATAGCAATGTTTTACAAACCGGTTGACACCAAGCGATAAGCGAACAATGGGCAGGCGAGAAAGGAATGTGCATAAAAAACCGGCGCAAGCGGTTCTCAATCGTATTAGCGTTAGGTGCATAAGCAAACCGCAAGAAAACTGATAAAAGATGGTTAACAAAAAAACTTTTTTAAATCGTGGTCTGTTTTGATGTGGTGTCTTGGAGATGAGTTATTTTTACGCATTAATATTTTGCATCCACTGACCCACACGTATTCGAAGCCACGTTCCTTAGCTAGAACTTTAGTTTTATTCAAAAGAATTTTATTTTCCGGGGTTAAATGGTCGTTGATGTAAATTCTGTTGACACTCTGTAGGCCCAAATTTCCGGCATTCAGCTTCTTATTCTTCCTCGCAGCAGCAACAAAGTCGTTCTTTAAATAACTATTGTGAACTGAACAGATAATGTTCTTAGCTTGCTTGTCACCTCGCGTCGGCACTCTTGCTATGTAATTTATTTGTTCTTTCGGTATAGTTAGGCCAATAGTTTCACCGATTTTATCTAAAATTGCAAACAGGTTTTCGTTGCTGGACATAGGTACTCCCTTGATCTCAATATTGTTCATACGGGACCTTTGTTCGTTTTCAGTCTGCTGCATCTCGAGTTTTTTAACGCGATCCTGTAAACTAGCAATCTCTTCTCTGGCGTTCTTCATTGTCTCAATTTCATCCTCCAGGCCTGAGACTTTATTTGTCAAAACTGACAATTGATGGCTGAAGGACTCAACAGATGATTTCACCTCTGACACATCTGCCCTCAAGGTTTTCAATTCCGCGAGTTCTTTGTGCATGGAATTGACACTCTCGATTAACGCCGGCAATGACTCCATTTGGGTTGATAGACGTTTTAGCTCGGCTAAGATGTTCTCATTGTCTGCTGGTGGAGTTTGAGGACTGGCCGCTGAGTTGGATTTGTTTGCCGGAATTTTGAGTAAAGTTGTTTGTGGACTCGCAACTGGGGTGGACTTACAGGTCTGGCACTTCCACGTCAATTTACGGTCTCCGAGCCTTCTCCATCCGCATTCAGTGATTCCAGCGCAAGGAAAATCAAATTGCGCCTGACAAACTGAGCATGTGACACCATCTCTGGACTCAACTTCACATCGTTTGCAAGTGAACATGTTGACAGTTAATGAGTAAAAAAAAGAAGAAAAAGTTTGAGAAACACAGAGCACTTTGACGCGACGCTCTTGAGCAGTTGTGTGCACGAGTGGTCGTTTCGCCGACTACCGACTGACTGTAATATTATAACAAAGGTAGCCAAATCAAGATGTGTGATGTGATATGGTATGTAATATTTTGATGGTAGAATGAGATTATCAGGGTTCATAAAAAGCCTTGCTTTGTATTTCTATGTATAATATTAGCTTTGTAATTAGGTAAAGATAATTAGTTTGTCATATTTTATATTATGTGTAAATTTTGTAAAATTTATACGTTTTGTAAATAAATCATGTTTTATTGACAATTGTTGTGTATTTAATATTGATTAATGGCAACCCCTCTTTAGTTAACTACTGGTAACAATATCATAATAGCCGATTATTTATTTCAAACATGCAAGGTTCATCACAAAATAATAAAACTGTTTTCTTTAAGCAATAATTTTATTTGCTCTAATATACACCAATAAACAATGCTTATAATTACACTTTTATATACATTATGATCTCATGAAGGTATTCTTATACTTCTCAATTTATATGTGTTTATAATAACATAATTTATACATAACATTTCCAGACAGATTGTGTATTTACCAGATGTTATTGCGAAGTTTAAGAGCTTATTATAACTTCCAAGCCAATAACTTCACATATAGGTATTAAGAATTGTTCTATTTACTTTAATAGTACGGCATATTTCATTTTAACAGGTTTCTTTAGATAAACAAGCACAAATTCTTTAACCACATTTCTTGACACACTAATAAAAGTAAAATTTCTACTGAACTTAATTATTATTAAATACATTATAAAATTTATAATATTCATTCCTTGAGAGCAACATGATGCTTTGCTACATTAAACAATATCAATTAATATATTTTTTAGCATGAGTAACTACATTTCTTTGTGTATGTTTCTAATATGGAATGAATGAGTATTATCTATACAAACTTACCTTATAACAGTGTTTAAACATTTATTTAATATAATTCTACCATCATTCATTCATTTACAGCACTACTCTTTCAGATCTTGCGTCTGGTAGAATTAATGTTGTATAGTAGTCTATAATAAATATATTACATAACTTACACTAAGTACTGGACCGAGCCAGGATGCAGGCCCCTTGCACTGTCCCCAAGTTTCCATAGATTAAATCAATATTAGATATTGGACTGGTAGGATTATTCCAGAAGCTGCAACGTGTTTTTTGCCATTGCTGTTAAGCTTATATTTACTGCACTGCAGTTAACTGATCTTGATTATACAGTGCCATGAAAAGCTGAATTTAATTTAGAACGCTATATTTAATGTATACTAAATATAGGTAGTTGGATGTATAGAATGTACAGGTGTACAAACATGTACAAAAAGAGCAAGATGCCCAATTTAGTTGGTGTTTTTTTCTGTATTCTCTAATTAGTTTATTTTACATTACAATACGATAGCTAACCACCTGTGCAAACCTACAAGGATAACAATATTAATCATCATACAGAAACATTCTTCTTGAGTTGACTGCTACTAGTAATCATTATTATCTTGGCTCAGTCCAAGTATGATATAACCAGGTTTATTCTAAGGAGTTGAGCATAAGCAGCTGCTTCAGGACTTTAGTCTGTGATGTCTCTCGTATTTCTCCAGCCAGGAACATCTCGTCAACCACTGTGTAAACCTGGAAATACATGTTATAGTTATTTTTTTCATTTTTCCTTATGGCAATCTGCTAGAGATCTATTATTCCCTTTATTTAAACAGAACCATATCAATAAAAAAATTAAATATACATACAAAAACAAAATACATATAGCTATTTAGATCAACTTTTTTTTTCTACAGTGCCTTTTTATTATTTTGAGAACTTACAGCATTTGGGACCAAATTCAGTTATGGAAATCAAGTTTTCTTTTACTCTATAATTTTGTTTTGCTTTTAAACATTAATTTTAGTTGTATTAAATTATTTAGTTAGTCAAAAATCCTCAAAACTTCAATGAATTGATTTCACTGTGAATGTTTAAGTTGCTGGTATCTGTTGTAACCTAAGTCATAAATTTATTCTAAGCTTATGTGGGTATTTTGTTATTATAAGGCAAGCATGCAGAACAGTGATATGAGTATAGAATACATCACAACTATTTTACAAGATTGACAACTATTTACCTTGTAGAAGTTGAATACCAGGTCCAATTCACAAACATTATGGAAATACTCATTTAGGACTTCCACAAAATTGTGTATAGCTTCCAAATAGCACAAGTTGTTGTCATTCACATCCACGCATATGCAGAAGTACAGGCCAGCGTACCTTCTGTACACAATCTTGAAGTTTCTGAACTGTAAGAACACCAGAATATCACCTTGTATGCAGAGTACTGCCTACATGCTTCGTTTCGGTCTTGAAGGAAGATTACATCACTTACCTCCACAAAGTTAGTGTGTTTAGCATCCCTCACGGTAACCACAGCGTGCACTTCTTCAATAAGCTTCTGTTTCTCATCATCATCAAAGTTCATATACCATTTTGCCAGCCTAGTTTTACCCGCACGATTTTGGATGAGTATAAAGCGAATCTATAAAAAAAACACATGAAAATGGATGGCATAGATGTATTAATTATTAACGCATTCAACATAACGAAAGAAATAATTACCATTTTGAGAATATGAAATTAAAAGATGGAATTTGTGGAATCCAGTCGACGCCTCCTTTTCCTTTCAATTTTGACAACTATGTAGACAAAAAAAAGTTTGTGTCACTGTCAGTCAATCAAACTATTGATCTATACCTCAGAGAATATTTATATTATTTTGTTGTAATAAATGTCCGTGCTTAGTGAAAATTTAATGTGAAATAAATTTTTTGGACTATTCGGCAGCTATTGGATATCTTTTAGCTACGGAAACTTCATTTTACTATTTGTCTTTGGTTTTATTTATTTTAGATTTTAGTGCTTACTCTGCATTTTGTCCGTGGTTTAGCAGTGTTGCTACTTTATGTTTTATTCATTTGAATCTTAAAAATGTTTCGTACATTTTAAGTAATTGTTGTTTTTTATTCCTGATTAGCAACATCTAGTTAGTGAAAAATACAAATTTACTATTATTTTAACTCATTAAATTGCATTCGATCCTTTTAACGACTATACGATATATTTGTAATGACTCATGATTGCGCTTAATTAGTCAGTTTTTGAAACAGAGTAGTGGCAACACAAATATCGAATTGTTTTTCAATTTTCCAGTGGATTTTTGACGTTGCTGCTACTTGCTCGTTTTATCTAGTTTTCCTCCATGTAGTGCTTAGGTTTTCATAATGTTTCTAATATAAGTAGTTCTGTAGGAAAATAAACTATATAAATCTTAAATGACGCCCACGAAGACCACAAAAACTGAAGTAGAAATGGTGATACGGAATAGAAAAACTGTTATGAAAGACGGGATTATGACAATGTCTGGCATCGGCGAGCCCTCCGTGTTCCACGCTCTGGTGGTGATATTCCTGGAGTTTTTCGCGTGGGGTCTGCTCACGATGCCGATAATTTCGGTGCTGAACGCCACCTTCCCGGATCACACGTTTTTGATGAACGGTTTAATAATGGGAATCAAGGGCATCCTGTCGTTCCTGTCTGCGCCTCTGATCGGCGCGCTCTCCGATGTGTGGGGACGCAAGTTTTTCCTGCTGGTGACAGTGTTCTTCACCTGTGCACCTATCCCGCTGATGACGATCAACACGTGGTGGTTCTTCGCGATGATCAGCATTAGTGGAGTATTCGCGGTGACGTTCTCTATCGTGTTCGCGTACGTGGCGGACGTAACCACGGAGGCTGAGCGCTCGCGCGCCTACGGCCTGGTATCGGCCACCTTCGCCGCCAGCATGGTGATCTCTCCGGCACTTGGTGCCTATCTCATGGACTTATATGGTGAAGCACTAGTGGTAGCTGCTGCTACCGCAGTCGCTATACTTGACGTGTTCTTTATTATGGTGGCTGTACCTGAGAGCCTGCCTGAAAAAGTGAGGCCCAGTGGTTGGGGTCCTGCTATAAGCTGGGAACAAGCTGACCCCTTCGCTGCCTTGAGAAAAGTTGGTGCAGAACGTACAGTGCTAATGTTGTGTGTGGCAGTGTTCCTCTCATACTTACCGGAGGCCGGACAGTATTCATGCATATTTGTGTACTTGAAGTTAGTGATGGGCTTCGGAGTGGTCCAAGTGGCAATATTTATTGCAATAGTAGGTGTGCTTAGTATTGGTGTACAAGTTGTTCTCGGATTCTTAATGAGATCACTCGGAGCCAAGCATACAATTATGGTGGGACTACTGTTTGAGATGCTGCAGCTCATGTGGTATGGCTTCGGCAGCCGTACGTGGATGATGTGGGCTGCTGGAGTGCTGGCTGCACTAGGCTCAGTCACATATCCAGCCATCAGTGCATATGTGTCGGTGAACAGCAGGGCCGACAGGCAAGGAGTGGTGCAGGGCATGGTGACAGGTGTGCGTGGACTGTGCAATGGTCTGGGCCCTGCCATGTTTGGAGTGATATTCTACTTATTCCACGTGGACCTGAACGAGGAGCACGCGGCGGCGGGGCGGCCCAACGAGGAGAAGTACGTGCGCATGGTGCCGGGCCCGCCCTTCGTGCTGGGAGCGCTGCTCGTGATCTGCGCGCTGCTGGTGGCGGCCTTCCTGCCCGAGGACGGCGCGGCCAGCCGGCGCACGCCGCCCGACCTGCGCTTCGAGCTGGAGCGCGGGCGGCGCGTGGCGGGCCCGCTGTCGCCGCTCATGGCGCCCGAGTCCGCCGCGCTCTAGCTAGCGGTGAAGGCCGGCCGCGCGGCCAGCGTTTGACTGTCAGTGCTGTGCTCAGCGACAGCGTCCCGTGCATTTACGAGGTACCAAAGCTAACTCTAGCTCGAGTGAGTGACCGTGATCCCTAACGTTACGCCGACAACACCGATACATTCCCGCGTTGATACAGCTTAAGCGTCGTGAGTTTTAAGCTTTGTATTATATTTTTATATGGTTTGGAGTCGCCGCTGGGGTGTGTACATATTTGTCTGAATAAAATCAATGAAATCGTTGTTTTAAAGTATGTGTTTCATGTTTCGAGCTGAGCATCACACAATAAGCGGTCACGTCAAGTGGCGCGCCGAGTGTACCTATGAGTCAAGCCTAGTAGTCATAACAATCCATCGCGGCGGGATGTTAATGTTGTCATAACTCGCCTCAAAATAATAATATCACACATTAAGGTCAACTTGAGTGATTGATGAGTGGCTAATTGATAATGTTTAGATTAAGATAACATCATTATAGATGTCTCCTGTCCATAATATTGAAACAAAATAATTTATATAAATGTAAACAAAGATTAACGAATAGAGAAAAACCTTGTTGAAGTTAAGAGTAAATTTATATAAAAAAAAATACCTATTGAAATAATTGTATGGATGCGAGTCTTCCAGCTGCGTACTCCAGTTGGGACTCAATTATATTCTAAAGCCTATCTACTCAAAGATCTCTAAAACGAAGGATTGATATTTCATTTAATAATCAGACATCGAGGCTTCTATATGATAAATATTACTGTTAGGTCTAAGTTACATTTTAAGACCGTTGGACTGGACGCGTAACAAGTTTTACGAGTCTAAATCGATAAAACATCTGCAATATACAAGTTATGACAATACTTTTCAGACGTAATTTTTGACGTAACTTTCGATCTTATTTGTAAAATTGCCAGAAATGCCAGCTGTCTGATGTTCAGGCGTCTTTAACAGTTTCTAGAAGATGTTCATATACTAAACAAATATGTTCACATTTTTTTATCTAAAACTTTGTAAATATGGTATGAACGGAGCAGAAACGAATACTGATTTACTGAAACCAGCTATTTTCTAAGAGAAGTTCAATTTTGTTTTAAAAGAACATGATAATATTTACATCGCGTTTTTTCGTTAGATATATAATAGACCTAAGTATGGGAAAATAGTCAAAAAATATGTACAAAATAGGTTTATAACGTAATGATTCCGGTAATTAAGTAGTAGAACCATCTTTCCTGATAATAATGTCGGTATGTGATATTTTTCCCAACTGAACTTGCGTAACCATGAAACTGGCCCTGTACATGTGCCCTTTGAGACGCATTGTTATTTACGCGTCGCTCTGTGCCGCTAGAACGAAGCCTTCGGGAACTGTTCCTATTCGGTAACAACTTGCAACATCTGATACTTGGATCCGAACATCCGATAATTTTGAATTTAACAAGTTGTTAATTATCAAAATGTCTGTAAACGACATAATGAACGAGTCGTTTCTATATTAGTTATAGAAATGCAATAAGACGGTGACGGCATTAATTTCACGATTATTGCGCAGTAGTTTCCCATTGCCCAGAGCTCCCTTATTTTACAAATTGGTCGTGTAATATCATTCTTAGGTTTTAATTCTAATCTTACTGCCTCTGACTATGTTTTCATAGCGTTGTTTGCCAGTTAATTAACAGATTAGATAATGAAGCGCTGATGAATCATGATTAAATATAAAAACATCGTATTCAGCAAAACACGGGTAAATTAATGTCTGCTGTACTCTTAAGTACAGTGATATTCTCCCGTTGCCGCTATGAGTAGCACATTCCAATATGTGAGATATTCTATAAACATCTACTATTGAAATGGATTTCCTATTGATTACACCGCCACAGACCGATGCAAGGGATATTACCTCGCTCGTCGGCGATTCGCCGCCGGATGTCATTCTGTTTCACCATACACTGTGGTGTATCCTATTATCACACCTACGGGATGCGGTGGCACTATTAACTGTTGCACTTATGTACAATATTCGGAAGTTTGTAAGGCAGAGACAACATGATTTCAGCTCACGAAAGTTAAAAAAAAAGAATTGTGATTGATTTTACTAGCCTTTCTTTTATTTGAAAACTGAACGTCTAGAAACGATCATAAAGAATAGATAAAAGTTTCTAGAGCAGCAATCATAGTCGGAGTTTGAAGAGTCAATAAAATATTGGTTATATACCGCAAAGTTATGTCTATGTCTAAGCCAGGCATCTGTCATTCGGACTTCTTAAAAGGAATTTGAGGTCATGCGAGGTTCTTTTGCCCGCTTGGGAAAAGAAATCTTAGATAACGTCAGACTTGTTGGAAACCAAGATAAGGGAGCTTAGGTCCGTATCTCTAAACATATTTTAGCCTTTTACGGCGAAGGGACGCAGTAGCGTTATGATTTCTGTATCCTTTTGCAAAATGTGCTACTATATCTTTCTCTCAATCATAGTGAGCCTAACTGACGGATATTATGACGTAATGCTGTAGAGTGGCGACAGTATTTAAATAGTAATTAAGGACTCGCTCCGCTGGTTCACGTTTCATTGGTAATGGGCTCGGTTTATAAGCATCGTTGACACCACATTTTCCCTAATTAAGGTCTTGAAATTGTAAGAATTCGACTATTTAGACAATGATATTTGTTAAATGTACATAAATGGCGTGGTTCGGACCTAATCGCAAGAATGCTGGTTCATTATGATTTCGTCACACTTAAATGTTTCAAATGTTTGAATGCGCTGTTATTTATAATAAAAATGTTTTTGTTTAATGATTTGTTTTGTTTGATATTAGTTCTTGTTAGCGACACACTATTAAATTAAAATAAGTCTTATATATGTGAGACAACTCTCTTCTTAGTTAGACTTATCTCTAGATAAAGAGAGGTTATTTTCCGTGACGTTGGTTCCCTCGGCGCAGTGTCATTGCCATCTGAAGCTCTCGCAATTCTCCGCTGAGACAGTTTTATTAACTAACAAACTGACTGTCTGGATTTTATAATGCTATCAGGTGCTGCGTCCAAAATCCTTTCATGAAAGTTGAAGAATATGGGTATATTTCAAAATTTTAGATACATATGCCAATTCCATAATAAGTCAAGTAGACAAATGACCTAATTAAGTCAATAATTGTCATAACGGTATTACCGTTTATTATTAATAATAAATGATTCATCAGTTGTATCGCAACGAAGCCTGACTTAGCAAAATAAAATGAATTCGAGGATTCAGCTTGCTTCTTTAATCTTTGTAGTAACAATTCCACTGTTTTCGCAAAAGTCTAAACTTGAACCCTATAATTTCAATGCTCGTCAGGTAGCGATCTGAAAAGTCTTCCATAAATACAATTATACCGGATACCCTCGATCTCAGTTCAGTGGCAATAGAATTCTTCAGATATCTCTATGGATGTTGAGTCAGAACGCATCTTGGCAGCACTAGTTACCGCAGCCTGCCCGGGCAGCCTCCCACACTAGCGACGCGCCACCAATTATTACGTAATTGCATCAGCCAACATGGCGACCTTCGTATTATTCCTTGTCGAATTCTTTTATTTGCATTTAACTTTATTTCGAAGACACGCATTCAATTAATTTGCCGTTTAAAAAACATTAAATTTGTAATATTTACCAAAACTTACAATAATAGTTTGACTTTAATTTATTAAAAACCGCGACTCGTCTTTTGCCAACACATTTACGTAGTACTTGTCATTGTGTCAATAAGCTTGTAAGGTTTTATTACAAAACATTATAAACACGGTTTCGCTGTTTAACATGTTTACTTACATCATTGCAGACATATATCGGCGAACTTCAATATTACGGAAAGACAGTAAACATAATATTTTTGATATAAAATATTGCTGGCCGTCTCAAAAGGCGCACGAAATACTTAACTATAATAATCTTTGGCCATAATGCTTTGTTTCCTGTATCAATCCCTCCAAACGTGACCGATTGAATTCAGCGGCGCGCGCGCACTCTATTGTTTTATCTTTCTAAGCAGGTTTTGTTGCATCGATGCATGCAGAATGAATCACTATTGTGTGCGTTATTTCAATAGGTGGGGAATTCACATACTACAATTATGTAGATTATTTTTGCCAGTATTCTTGCAATTACTTATAAATTATTACATCAGGCAACTTAAACTTACTTAGTCGACACAGAAAAAAATCAAAATGAGCTCGGTTTATGTTGGTTTAAAACTGAATATTGATCTCCGTGTGACGCCCTTTGCCTACTGATCTAGACAGCTAAATTAACCAGCGCGTCTACTTCCAAAGTTAGAAACAACAACGGTAATTAGATCCCAAAGGCGCCTGAGTGTTGTAACTAATTAATAACTAAGTTGTGCCGGGACAAGAATTTGGGTGCCGTCTAACCTACCTGTCAAACCATCTATCGTTCGTTACTATTCATCACGGCTCAATTGACACATGTTTGACCCAACTATTGTGGTATCGCTAACTCCGGCTTCGTCAAAGCTTCAATTGATTTAAATATATTTTTCTGCATTTTCGGTCAGGCCTGAAAATGTACCTAAATCTAAACTAATCGTGGTTGTTTTATAAAATAAACTATGTTAAAATGAATTAGCAACAGTTATATTCACGCCGTTCTTACTCAACTACTCCTAACCATCGGTTAAACAGCAAATCGATTGAGTAAGGCTACTAATCGATAAAAAAAAACTCTGTACAAGGACAACGTTGAATTAAATTATTTGAACGCTGGTCTAGACCAAGTAATTATAACTGACGAAGTTTAATGACTGAAACACGTGAGCATAATAATTATGATTGTGGATTCACGGTTCACCATAAAATATACCCGAGGGTGTAATCAATGTAGCACATTTGTGTGATGGTGGCATAACATCCCTTATGAAGACCAGACTACTAAGTTTTATGAAACCACATAATGATATACCCACTTGTTAATATTCTGTACGTTATCTTCAGACTATCGTCTCTTAATTCCCTTAAATAATATACGATAACAGTTAGGTACTTTTATGGCTGTCTTACTGAATTTTAAAGCGCAATTCCAACAAGAACTGATAAAATAATGTTTGTTCACGAAACTTACTGAGAAATGTTCACCTGAAGTAGGGTTTGATAGACAGAGACGGAGTAATTTTATATTCTAAGGATATTATCTCTTGATTCGGTTCGCTATAGATGGACTTGTTGAAAAAAGAGTTTGGTCTCTGCAAGGATCTAAACTGACAAATACGTACCTTGTTGACTTATCGTATTAAAACTGTAATTATAGTCAGCGTACACAGAACCACGCTATGGGGCATAAATCTTCCTGATGAAATGTATGAACAAGAAACCATGAGCAAATTCAGAGTAAGAGCTTAGGGTAAACCCAGCAACATGATTTATTTTGCATTTAGAATATCTTCTCTTTCAGCTTCTTTCATCTTCTACTGTTCTTCTTCATCACACTGTGGCAGGTCCTGAGCCAGTTCATCCGTTCTTTCCTCCCCTCTGCACACGGACCATTGCATGCTGATTTGGTTTGCTTTGACACGTTTGTTTTTGCACGCTTATTTAACTTAAACAAATATATGTATTTTGATTTATTAAGGTTCTGATACAAAAGCCTTCGATTGCATGACCGAAGGCGAAGTATTACGCCTAAGATCCGAATTATTAAGTAGAATGTGAAATGAAAATATGTCCGCATATTCTAATCATCAAACAAATTAGCTATTCGCAGATTATGGCTGTTAAGTCAATACAACTGAGTTACTTCTATCTGACGTAAGCCCATCAAAACAGACACAATACCGTATATTAAAAACTTGTACTCTTCGTCTCTTTTTGTCGTCAAAGTAAAATATGTTTTACATATATCACCAGTCGCTAAAACGCGACCGTGGTTAAGGGACAGGGATACCTGTCAGTCTTATCAAAACATCTTTGATGCAAGCAGGTGCACCTATTTCACTAGTATAGACATCATTATTGATTTTTAAACATACGATACGCGAGTGAGTACGACCGATAAGTTTGTTATCAGCCGTGACTAATACGCTACTAGAACTGGAATAACTCAGCGTCGCGGAAGTTTTGACTGCTTCACCGGCATTGAAAGTTAAATTATAGATACAAGTCATGATAAAGACAGCTCTACTGCATTTTTTATTTAATTATCGCGGCAATATTGTTAACAGTTTTAAGATTCAGTACCCAAAGGGGGAAAACGGATCTTTATTACCAAGGATCCGCTGTCTTTTCGTCCGTCCGTCACCTCAGTTGAAACTTTCTCGGATATATTTTTGATTCCCGAGGTTGCGATGGTCATAAATTCGATAGGTCACCATTTTTTGAAAATTTGTTATATTAGACTGTCGAAGCCCGCACAACTCAAATCGTACTTTGATAGTTTTTGTTAATTCGTACCTATCTTAAGCTATAATTATAGTACCTGCTAATGGAATCTGGTACATACTTTAATTAAATAATATCACAGTTTTATTAAAACGTTACCAAGTTTTCCGATTATTTTTTGTTTATTTGTGGAGAACAGATGTAATGCGTGGGTTCAGACAATGTAAATGAAAGTCGTGATCCTTTAATGAATTGGTAATCCCACCACCGTCTCCGATCTGCGGATTGAATTTATCAGATTACAGAGGATTTTTTTGGAATAAAATATTTGCAATGAATTAAATTATTATTCTCAATTATTTAAGATAACAATGCGAGTGCATTTCTTGCTAAAACGTTGATCTTATAATTCAGATAACTTGAGATCATTGGGTTATATTTTCTTGAACTAGTTGTTAGTTTGTTGTAGTTGTCTGATATAATCCCCCATTTGAAACGAGATAATACATAAATAAGCATTTAGCAAGTAGCTTATATCCGAAATTTAAAATAATACTCTGTTAATGAGTAATCTTAGAAATATTACAAGGAACCTTATGGGCTTAACTAAACCTATAGATATACTTTGCAATTTGTCTTCTCACTGTTCAATTCTAGTTATAACATCTAAAATCTTGGGAAAGGCCTTAAAAACCTTCCAAAACAAAGATAATTAATTAGACACAGTCAAACAGCAATTTAGATTCGCTCGGTTTACATTTGATTTTAAGTTTAATTGTAGGCATATAAGAAATCATAATATGAAACAAAAAGTGACTATAATAGCAAACAATCAGTCTAAGTTGTTAAGACTTAGTTAAATATTTACCTATCAATAGTGCTGTCAAATTCATTGAACGTCTATACAACGTATTTTAATAAACATAACTTATGTGTTTAGACGTTAATTTCAAACATTATCGGCTGTCACTTCACTGAATGATCGTAGCGAGTACGCTAACAGGCTCTGAATGAATGTTACATATTCAATTAATCGAACAACTCGAAGTGACGGCTGTTTGTTTTGGTAGCTCTAAAGAAAATTGCTTTGGCATTTTAAGATTCCTTGATATAGGCACCATCTGGCTGAATATCTTAATACATTGTGGTCGTATTTATTAAAAAATACTGTCAATACCCGTAGCCCCATATTTTCATACACAACTAGTTGTTAATATACTACCCTATTTTATGATTGATTTGATTTATCACAGTAGTAGTAGCCTTGCGGTTCCATGCATATTAGATGCATGGAACCGCAAGGCTGTGAATGATGTGCAGGATCCATCCCATGCAGCAAAACTACCAATGTGACTTTTTCAAAATTGTGTGTAATTCCTTAATAATCATTATAAGACACCACTGTCACCATGGCACAAACGATGAAGGAAAACATAACATAAGGAAACCTGGATTCCAAAAATCGGAATCTGAATCGCTAACCCTCAGTGAGCTAGCGTGGTGACCAATGCTCAACCCTTCCTTACACGTGAAGAGGCCTAAGCCCAGCAGTGGGACGTAAATGGGCTAATGTTATTATCACAGTATCACAGCAGGTCTACGTAGAATTGCTTTCCATCCCTAGTGTTCTTAAAACAGCACTATTTTCACCAGACACCAGTTATTTAATAAACCTTTTTGCAAAGCCTTTTGCTTAAGTTCTTCGTTAATATCATTGGCGCCGGCTTGTCTCTGCCCTGACCTGAATGTATTGAATAGCTATCTTCGCCCAGTGTGCTGTTACAATGGCGCGTGCTGCGCTGCCTACGTCACAGCATGACGCCATGACAGTCACAGATCGATTACGCAAAAATAATTATTACTCAGTCAAGGAAATAAGGGTTTTTCATAGAATGATGGTAGCACCATGTATAATTTAACCATCTGTTTAGCTCGTACGAACCAATGTCAAATGAAGAATATTCCTTAGGTTCTGAATATTTTTCATGATAAACCTACATTTTTATATTGGTAAGAAAACATCTAAACGGGACTAAAATCACCAAGTAGAATTTATGCTTTCCAGGTACATATATAAACCTTTAAGTTGTGTTCGAATCAATTACTAATGGAAACTTCCTGTTCTCGTTACAATAACAAAAAGTACCTAATTAAGTTATAACATTTAGAAAATCATTTTTTCTAAACGACTATTCAGATGGGCAGGTATTGTGAAGCCGTGAGTCAGTCCACCTAAATGACTTGATATAAGTTGCAATTTTAATGGCGTTCATTTAAACATGAGTATAAATTAGTATGTACTTAGTTACATCATTTATTATCATGAAATATAATCGAAAATGCAATTAATATGTATCTTAATGGCTTCTCTACCGCACTATTTGGACAACCTGTATTTAATTTTAATGTGTTTAATGTTCACAAAGACTGGTTGCAAGTGAAAGGTGCAATGGCAACACTGCAGTCAACTTCCAAGGTTATTTGTCCTAAAACCAGCTAAAACTTAAGATTCACGGAAATAAACATTTCCTTATAGCGCGATTGTTTCGGTGTTGGTTGCTCTTGCTGTTTGCTTAAATGATTCCGCTACAGTTGACCTTGCCTTTAACAAAATAAATTAAAAACTAAATGGTATCATGTAGAGTGACTATAGTTTAAGACATGGATGTGAAACAAAAAGAGCAAACAAAATTTCCTTAAACGATAAAATAACCTAAATTCATCTAGTAGTAGACCTTCCAATTTTCTGCCCCTGAAAATGCTTTGCGTTATTAATTTAGGTAAAAGCAATTTCAACAAAGGCTACTACAGCTACGTCTCGAATTATAACTAAACCCAACTTATAGAATTTTCCTCGTTGTATTCATAACACGTTTTTACATTTAATCTATATTATCTTTTATTACTGTTCAAATTATATTTCGTTGATTGCGTCACTTGTCACGTTTCACTACCGGTAGGAGTCACGCACGTTAATCACCTGATAGCAGACGTGTTTGGACAAATGTTTACTTAAGGAGGTTGTAATTAGGCGACATAATATTGATTCGTTTAGTTTCATTGAATTTATAATTATGGATCTATAGCCAAAATTTATACACTAACTTTGTAGGCCGTAAACAATTCATTCGAACATTGGAGTTATTCATTGCTGGCTGCCAACTTTTTGAGAAAATAATACTCATATACGCGATTAACGTTAAAATGTCAAGGTTTGCCTCGCTATCACCGCTTTTCTCTATTTGTTCCCACTTCAATCAACTTGAAATATTTTTTTTACCTTTAGGTATAGTTCTATCTCGATTTTTTGTATACTCTTACAGAGGTTGAAAATTCGCGGTAATTGCTTACTTGTCAAACATGTAATATTTTCCGTTTCAAACATTATTCATTAAAAAATCAATCATTAGTTCATGTTTTAGTAAATTTTAAAAATATATTCTTAGTCCTTAGCTGTATCAGGTCATTGTCTGATAATATCTTTTACTCGTCTGATAACTGATAGACATCCTTACATATACAAATAAATTAAAAAACTTACTCAGTACCTAAGTATCCCAATCAGTGAATGACAAAAGAAAATTCAATGGCAAGACAGAACTGGACCGTCTGACATTATTATAATAGAAAGTTTGACATAATATAACCTCACTCTTTGGAAATGTTTGGAGAATATATTGCGTCTGGCTGTCGCATTGTGTGAGGCTGGGACGAATTGAATTTGCAAAGAAACTGGAACAACAATGCTATCAAGATTTGTATCAACACGTTGGCCTATGCCTTTGTAAAAATCAAACGGTGCCAAGATAGTCGCAGCTTGTGCACATTTATTTATCCAAAATTTAAGTAATTTAATCATAATGTCCCCACTATCGAGCTGCCACTTGGAATTACGAGAATTAACGAATTATACTTTAAATTGTATACTTATTTAAGCACTACTCTTGAACGTCGAATACTATTTCAATAAGTTGGGTGACTAAAACAAAATACCAAAAATACCATTTACCTACGTCTGACCCGGGTTCTTGAGACGTAGGACATATATTTAGTATTCTTAAAGCGACAGTCTCGGTTCAGACCTTATTTATAACCGACTTTTCCTTAATACCTTCAAAAGTCCCAGTTTTAATCATGCCTCTATTTACTAAGGCCATCATGTATTCCAGGAAATCAAAAAAGCTCCTCAAGCCACATATTGTACATAATTGGAATATTATCCCGCCACGTTATCTGAGAAGTTTTGCTTTTTCTTACGTAGGATTAACTTTTTTGATTAGACTTATAATTTATTCTGTACGTGATCCATTCTAAATAGACCTATACGCAAAACCATAACAAAAACTTAAAGAAACAAGTGCTGTCATTTAATGTTGACATTTTATTTGTGAAAATATTATTTATACAAAGAACCAAAACATATGAATTACATTCGAACTACTACCAATTTAATAAAAATCGTAATATCTTATACAATATCTTTGTAATAAGTGTAACAACCGATAAAACATATTTGTTTGAACATAAAATTATTTTGAACACCGCATGATCGAACGCCATGATGAAAAAATTGGTCAGTAAGTCTACAGATAATATTTTCTTCTTTGAGTTCTTTGTTTATTTTATGTCATCCCATAATGGTCGAAGCAATCGCAACTTCATTCATCATGAGTTGTTATTAATTCTAAATTGAACCATGATAAATCGAAAAATTACAAATTTACACGCCACCACATCAAACCCCATAGATTATACCAGTTTTATATAAACACTCGGACTACGATGAGTAATGTCTACTGTACCTATCAGTATATTATTTAGTAAAGTACGCAAAGAATTGTGGCGAGTATTACCTAAGTTTATAATTATGGCAAAACAATAAGGAAATAAAGAGCAGTGGCTGTTTAATTAGTCTTTGCCTCAAATGCAATTCATGCTTTAATATTGTAGATTAATTCAAACGATATTTCAGTATAACAATATAAAACAAGTTTGATGCATGTAAAGTTTAGTTGAATATGTAAAGTGGTGACTTAATATGGAAGACCAGTTGACTGCAACATTCTTGTTCAACCTCCGTACATGCTAGCCTACTTTTTATGAACTTGGCATTGTAACCGACTAGATCAGGGTCATCACGGTCGAGACGTTAACGCTTTGCTCACAACAACAAAAAAAGACGCATAATGACGGAGTCATAGAAACAAAACACATGACGTAACAACAATTCGGCTTTAAAACTAATTGCTAATCTCCGATTTTCAGTCGTTGCAAGGACCAAGTTTGCTAACTTGTTCGCATTTTCCCTAATAATGGATTATCCTTAACCACTTGAAAAACTCGTAAATATGTCAGTAACGTACTTGACAAAAATATACTGCTGTTTTCTACCACTTGGTACCATGAAAAAAGAAACTTGTAGCGATGGCACCAACTCTTATCTGCCTCAGCGAGGCTACGAGCATCATAAATTGCAACACGCGACACGAATAAGCCTTGGCGTAGGGAAACACATGGATAACGAAACCACGAATATTTGACTTGTCTATGAATAGTAATAGTCGTACCATACGCTCGTAACAGGAACATAAACTTTATATTTCCTTATAAAGAGGTAGACCAACCGCGGAGTGGTTACGGTTTGATTTCACTTAGGATCCCGTCGTCTCCCGTTAAAGCGCTAGACAGTTTCCTGCTTTCAATTAGGCTATCTTTTTCTCTATTATTATGAAACAGACATCTCTCTTAAGTTGTTCACCTTGATTTTCAAGCTCATTATATGTCATAACTACTCATACTTACGAAGGCTGTGTAACAGCTTAGGTTGTAGATATTCTGGTCTCTCATTGACGGTGTGATTGCTGTAGATGTTCCAGATATTAATTTGCTTCATTTTGCGCTTTATGGCGATTGTCCAGACCACTCCAGGCTGTCATCCTTTGACCTTAGTCGTTAGGAACCCTACTAATGCCAGTCTTGCTGGGGGACCGAGTACCCAGTAAATGGGTTGTGGAGGTCAAATAAGCGGTCGCTTCGCTTTGACCAACTTGTAAATGTTTAATAAAAACTACTTTTAATAAAACTCCTAGTTACATTGTCTCCTGATCCTTCAGCTAACAGGAACTTAAGTTAAAGTTTTTCTTTCAAGCGTTATCGCAGGGTAAAACTTCAAAGTGAAATAATGTTTGCATTACAGAATGCTTTTCCCTCGGGCGTCCGTGTTGATATAATTCTCTTTTACCGTTACCTAAGCTTATTTATACATCATTTCATTGGCCTGATATTACAGTCTTGCTTTGCTAACTTCAGGATCTCAGTGTGGTTTTTATATTACGAGCAAGCATAGATATATTTCATAAAACATGTTTACTGATTGGATATCACTACGTTTTATAAGTAATTTAGTAATTAAGATGTATCACGCGAATGTCATTACTAAAAATATGTTTCAAAGGATTGAAATTTATAAATTACATACTTACCCGCATAATAATGTACATAGGTACAATAAATAAACATTTATTATTTTTAAATTGCGCCGGAAGCGATGACAAAATATAAAATTGGTACATTTGTGCCGAAACAAATTTCAAAAATAAATTATGCTCTTATCCTTTGAATCGCCACAATATTATTATTAGATATAAATGATAAATTCGAAATTACAAAATGAATTCGCATCGCATCGTTGATTTACATCGGAATTTATGTGCCTCGATACCTTGCATACTTCAAATAAATGGAACCAAACAGTTTATTTAGGTATGCCTCTAATTTCTGACTAGAATATTTTGTTTCGCTCTTCTATACTGTAACATACTTAATAGTTTCTTCCAAATTTTCATCTAGCTAATTTAGTCCAAATTAAGCTATAGAAACCAATTCATACAGACAATACCGGGCGTCGTGAGAAACAAATGAATACTTTCCTACATTGTGGCAGTTTTATATGAATTCGGCCGCCATTTTCTCCCGCCAAGCTTAATAGTTAACCTATATTCTATGTGTAAACATAAACGCATTGGCTGGTGTTATAAACAGTCGGTTTGAGAAGCGCGCAGTAAACGTGGCGCATTTTCATTGGAGTTGTTACATTTCAAGTAACATCAATTAATATTACGCTAATACTGCAACAAACATTACGTGTGTTATGAATGTAGCTATATATTACCTAAGAGATATAACCCTAAAACATAATTCGCAGATGTTACTCCCAAACTTGTGCTGCAAAAATTGAACGCTGACAAAAATAATACTAGCGACACTATATTGGTATTTTCCTGTTTATGACTATGGTAAATCATATCCTCGAGTTAATTATAACATTTTAAACCGTGAATTTACGCCAATATTCATAATTCCAAATATTTTCAACTTTTAATTGACAAAATTACAGATTGTTCTTCACTTGTTTCGGATCCAAGAGCATTTTGCTAAGCCTTCAAGGTTACCCCTTAATGGATAATAAACCATGTGTTGTCCTCAACGAATTTGTTTTCGAAGTTAAATGTTGTCATGGGAATGGGGGCAACTAGCGCCACCTGTCAGCTTGGCCGTGAATTATAGTCGCGACGCGGAACGCAACTGAATCATTTCTATTACGCTGACTGACATACGAATGAGTATTGTTTAGCAGTTTTCTAATATGATAGAAATATGTTCCCCACGTATTTTTCCATTTCTGGGCACATCTTTTCATTTTTTGAGCAGCTAAATCGATTCGTAATAGACATTTATAATAATGTCATAAGTTCCATTGAACTAGTAATTTCATCTCCGGCTTCCGCTGTGGCCTATATAACCTACAGCTTGCGTTAATTAATTAATGCGTCTATGATAAGGTTGGCATTACCACATGATCTATTGAAAAAATCAGCACATTTGCGACTTTGCTTGCATGAAAAATAAGTACCTACTCTTTGCCAGCTAGAGGGCATAAAGTAGAAATCGGCATGTTCTTTTATATATTTTCGGGTATGGAAAAAGGCAATTCAGGAATGGAGGCCGTAAAAAGTTTAAATACGTCGAACAACGTTAACAAATTTATCACTTCGCCAGCGTCCCGTGCTCGTAAATAATCGAACATGTTGAGAAAATCTGTAAAATGTAAAACATTTTTCTCGTTGTTACTGCAGCCATTTTGTAAATAAACAAACTACCGGATGTCCTGACCCGCATTCATAAGTTTTTGCGATGATTTGTTGAAGCTCGTGCGAAAAAATGAGCCTGACCTAAACTGTATGATAATAAATGCCATTGTTTTTGTTGTTCAATTCAGCCTTCGAAGTGTTTTTGTATGACGTAGGCAAAGGACAGCTCCCTACTCGTCAGTTGAACTTCCATAACACTCGTTTAAATGCTAGACTTAACCGGCGCGACAATTGAATGTCGTTGAACTCTACAATTACGTAAGGACATCTGTGTCCATTTGTCTTGTTTCAATAATTACTCATTTGTAATGTTCTTGCTTTTAAATTACTTTCCAATCTTGAAACAATCGTTCCGCGTTAAATGTACGCCGTGACGAATTTTCAATAAACCGCAAAGCACCGCTGTTAGTCATCAACGTAACAATGAATTACTACTGCAAGTTTCCACTAACCATTGTTAGATTACCATCAATAAGATAAGTTCCAGTGGACTGTTAAAATCGACTCCTACAAGTTTGTGCGATATTTATAACGAATCCATTACTCACAAATTGCTAAGCGTTACTGATAACATTGTAGATAATTAGGGTATCTGCTTATAATCTTATCAGTTGTTGATATTTCAAGAAGTACTGTCCACCATTCGTATGATTTCCGTTGCAGTTTAAAGTTCTACCAAAAAATGTGATCCCGTCATTTTAATGTCATCCTTGACGTTCTGCCTATCGTTATATACAAATTGTGTCTATGCCGTTACGTACTCATGGCTGCTCCCGCCTTCATTCTTCCCCTAATCTTGATTCTTGACCTGGAGTATCCTTGATCCACTCGAGCACGAAAAGGATGCAATTTATCCAGTAACCAATTGACGGGTTTATTGTTATGCGTTAACAAGCGAATTTAACAGAGAGCGTCGACCTGAAAATAACGCTGTCATTAAATGAAAAATAGCTTTAAAGAAAACAAACCTAAACTTGTAGACCATTACTATATGGATGTGGTTGAACATTAGAGAACTGGCTATACTTAATAATAGTTCGTTAGTCCTTGATCTTAAAACTGCACCGTAGGCTCAGATTCTGTAAGACATATGACCTCTTTTTAAGCAAGTCTTATGTCATCAATTCTATATTGTCTCTGCTCTTTATCGCTATATCTGTCCTTATGACGTCACGGGCTAATTAGTTGAAGAGCGGGAACGCACGGAGGTCACAACAATGTGACGATGCTCTTCATGACAAATGTTAATACACCGAGTGGGTGGCTTCGTTATAATCCTGCGTTGAAGCAGTAAATTGAGTGTTTGTTAACTAATCTAGTGCATATTGTGTGTGAACACTGGAACGTAAATAACTGAATGCAAAGCTTGGGTGAAATTCCCGTGCCACAAGCTTAGTTAGTGTTTGCTTTTCGCATCAAATTAAAATGTTAGGAAATACGTTTTGTTTTCGCTTAATTTTGCACGGAAAATAAATGAATCTATATTTATACTTCTTATCAGTATGAGCCTTGTTTAACAAGTGCGTAAACTATGATGTTAAAATAATTAGTGACTCTTTTCCTTTTTACCAATTTGCCCTAACGCAATAACCCACCACCAAGTGACCAAGCTCATCGTTTCTCATCGAAAGCCCAAGTCAAACAACGAATTAAAACCGGTTCGGAAGCAAATCCGGAATGTCTAGACCACTGTGTGGTAGAAACAGCGTAAAAATTATTAATGCGAGAGAGCAGTGCATTACTCGCTAAGGGATAAACCCTCACGACTTGCTCAGAATATAAAAAGGAACCTTGATATAATTTTTATTAACCTCCACAGATTACATTTGTGGGCCACAGACTCATAAACTGGATTACTACAAAGTTGCCTTTGCTTTATTAAAATGCTGAATGGATTTTACAATTCGTACTCTGTTTATTGAGTTTTTACAATCATGATCTTGTGTGACCTTAACAGAACACAGCTAAGAGACGAGTTTATTATATCTCAAATATATTTCACTAAAATATTGAAATAGAGGATATTGAGTAAAGCTAAGCCCGTGAAGAATCCTCACTTATGAACTACAGGACAGCGATTACTTACCTCTAAATACATGGGCAAAATCGTTCGGGGTGAGGATTGGTTTTGAAACTTCCAGTTACGCATAATTAAGATTCCGTGCAAGAGTTAACAAAAGATCCTCTGCCGACGTTTCATCCCGGCAGGGGACCGTCGCAAGGTCAGTAGATTGATTGATTTGGCAGAGATTGGTGTACCCGATACAAAATAAATAAAGAATAAAATATAATCATGATCATGATGATGTGGAATATGACTTCTAGGTAAAGAAAGACCTATTCTTAAAGGAAGGAATGGTTATACCTGCAGTACTTTAGACAGTTTTCCATGTTTCTAGAGTTTTCAATCAATTTAGAATGCTCGTCTCATGTTTGTTAATGATACCGTAGATACCGTTATAGTTCCACAACCTACCTCAACTGGCCCAACGTATAATTTGAAGGTTCTACAAAATACCAAGCGCCATCTTTAAAAATACCAACATTATAATATGCAAATTACACAAAGAAAACAATCTTATTCCAAATTGAACCCAACAGTAATGATGACAAGGTATAATTTAAAAAACCGCGCCGCTTTGTGATTTTGTTGTGAATATAAATCGTCGATCATTTGATGTCTTTGTGTGATGCAAGCTCTATTCTATCTTTATTTTCGTCTTAAATGTTATGCTATTTAATGAATTTATTTATTTTAGACCATTGACCTCATTTAACTTTAAAAATGTATTGTAACTTTCAAGATTCATGCGTGAGGCTGTGTGTGAAGCTGAAAATGTTTGTTTAATAGTTGAAATAGTTCGAAATCCACATCTATTCTAATAGCTACCTATAATTTAAAATGTCTAAGATAATTATGTATTCTAGCTTTTCTACGATGATCATCGATACCAAAATAAATAGGTGTGAACTGATCACAGTGTATTTATATTGGGACCGGTGTGTAAGGAACTGGTGTGAAAATAATAATAAGTGTGCCACGACATTTATTTTTAAATCTACGATCGACATGCAGGGGTGTTCTAAAGATGACATTTTAAACGTTGTGTGATAATGTGTGCTAACTGTGGAACTCCTTAAAGAGAGATAAATCAATATCCTAACGTGTAATTTAATGTCTACTTAATGTTCGACTACAAGGTAATGACAAATTAATTTTTAATGAATAATTATCGGATATAAATAGGTAAAAAGTGCATATTTATCGACGTTATGTATAAATTGTCTTGCATTTCTGGCAAATTCTTGCGCCATCATATTTTTGGTAGCCTCGATAATGTGCTCAAATAAGTGCTTGTGTGCTCCCCGATGCAAGGGAACTTCACACAAACAAGGATGCTGTAAAGGAGTAGTTATTAATATTGTGTAAATAAACATATTGTAAGATAACTTTGTTTCCTCTAGGATAAGTGTTGAGAACATTCACATTTTATTTGTGTTAAGAAATTCCAAGTAATTGGGAGTGTTTAACTAAAGGTGCGTACTTATTTGTGAATGTACTGAATAAATAACGGATTTTTACATTTTGAATAAACTTTGACGTTGACAAATGTCAAATGGCGACCCGCCATGTTGTCAGGTCGATAGCCGTATGTCACAAATGAGTGAACACTACATTTCATCTTCTTGTGCTCTATGTAGTTAAGATCCTAATAATAGCTAATTAGGTGCCTGAGCGAAAATTAATTTATATTGAACTGTAACATAGTGAGATAAAATATGTAGAATTATTTTTTAATATTATAAAAGTGTATATACTAGTAGGGGTTTGGATCGAGCGACTGGCGACTGCGTAGGCAATGAAGATTGGAAAATCTAGATTAATCCTAACAAGTCCACTTGATGCGCTGCCGAGCGGGGTATCGGGGCTGCGTACGTATCAAACACTATTATTAACTGTAGACTACACTATAAATCAGTGTATCCTCAGTTAACACTATTCTTATTGTAGCTAGCGGCGCACAATCTAGGGTTTCAACGTGATATCGTCTGCTGCAGTTGCAGTCGCTTACTCGAAAGCTCTAATTTGATCTAAACGTATTTTTGTTATTGGATATTAAGCTGCACATATCTATGAAACCGACCTTCGATTAAAAGCTTCTGATAACGCCGAAGTTGTGTATTATGCTACGATATGTTCTACAACTAGATTCTCAAAACTCACACGATTCCTAAAGACCATTAAAGTTTTATTTAATCTTCATTTGTTCGTTACATTACAAAACGGCTTTTGGATTTATATTTTTTGTCTGGCCACAATAAGAGCATGACAAATGCATTTTTAAACGCGCAAGGTTGAATTCTTGCACATATTTCTTGATAAAAACTGTCTAACAAAGCCTGAGTCCCAAAGAATAAGCAAAGCGAATAAATGGCGTGCTTCGATAACATCTGAAGCGTCGCGCCACGCGACTCACGGCGGAAAGTGAGCTCGCCTCGCCGCGTAACTTACACTGCATGCTTTCTGCAACCTTAGTAACGCGATGTGACCATGTATTATCCGGGCAACCCTGAACCGGATACGATATTCTCGACAACTGCATGAAGAGTACCGACAAATTGCTACAGATATTTCAATAATCCAAATTGTATACTTTTGATATAAATATTTGACACAGGAATCGTTGTCAAGGTTTATTTTTATCTCGATATTTTGCTATTTTCTTCGACGCCTGATTTAACGAGAGAACATTGGTGTACATGCCTCCTTGTTTAAAATTGCCAAACTCTAGAACCTAGTGTAATTTTAAAATAATAGAAAGTTTAACTATGTATATGTAGCTATTTCAATATCATAATGGCAGACTGTACGATATGGTCAATTAACTCCATTGAGGCACAAAAATGGGCAACTGATGACCATAAACTATAGCTGTGGGTAGATAAAGGTTACGTTTTATTTTATTATTTGGTAGTCCGGTGTTTTCTCCGTTTACCGAACTCCTTCACTCCAAGACATTATTCGTAAGGGACAGCAAAATCAGTTCCATTCCATTACTTGTCGCTATTTAATTTGTCATGTTGGAGACAATTAACCATCATACGGATTTCAATTAACATCGAAGGTACATTAGCGGTCTGTGTTTGATTCAACATGAGTGACGTCATTGTGACATTCAAAGCTTTCCGCTTAGCAAATGTTGGTAAATCGTAACACATAATCTTCATCATAAAAGTGGTTGGTCTTGAATATTTTGGTTGAAGTTTATGCTCAGTTTTATATGCAAAATGACTAACCGAAAACATTATACGGAAAGTATGAAGCTTTAAGATTTTTACAATGTAACCGCTGCTGAACATTCGATACAAGTCTATACTTTCTGGTGGTTGTTCACCCCTCAATACAAATTTACAATACTTCTGAGACCTACTGAATATACTATAATATCGCTCGTCTCATAACCTTTTACGTGACATTGGTGACTGCACGAGTTTGTCACTGAGCGAATATTTCGTTGACGTCACCTTATGACGAACGCGTGTTTTTCTGTAACGTAATTTTCAATATTTTCCTTTACGATGGAATAAAATTATATCAGAGGATACCAGAGTTGATTTTTACCATATTTTTACATGCAAAAGTTTTCTAGCTGCTACTAATGTCAACCTTATCGCTAGATTAAATATACTTGAAATATTTATTGTCTCGGCCGGCCGTCTTGCTAACTAATGTTTTACCTAGATACTTACTACATCTTGCACCAGTTACACAGTCATGCTCTAAGTCATTTCCATACAATATGCAGGTGTAAAAAGTGCTCCTATAATGTGATTAGAGCTACAGATATCAGTCCATTTAAAATCACGTGTAAATATAACAACGTGATCAACAATACCGCCGTGGCTTGTTAAGAACTTTATTTTTATATTGCCGTTATCAATGTTATCAGTAGGCCCTAATGCCATCGTAATGTTACTTATTTAACCATAAATTATATTTATGATAATGATGTTAACCGCAAATTGACTTTTAAATTTGAATATTGCTTTGACTTTTCATATTTCTAAGATAAGTAACTTGCATTGTAATTATTTATGAATTTTGCGTGCGAACCTCTAAATTTTGTTCAAAAAAACTATTTGACTTAGGAAAAAATTACCTTTGTGATAAAACGAATTCCCGCGACCGTTAAAGTATGAATTTATGTTTTTTTTTTTATCAGACTAGGTTTTAGGTCTTATGTCCCGATTCTATTAAGTGTTTTTTAAAAGGCTACAAACAAACATCAATGCATAGATATTCCCATTTTCATTGTGATAATAATTATGCAAGTTATATGTAGTTGACAATAATACATTTCAATTGCATATTGAAGACAATATCACTAAAGCAAATAACAATGCGTCATAATAAGTTACTTTCCTTTGCCTACTTAGCGATTGCAAATGAGAAAGTTATGCGTATGCCTTGCCTTTGACTTTTATGACGTTTAACTTAACTTCTTGATTATTTGTAACCTTATTCCTATCGATCTTTTATTATTTTAATAATTAAGTCAAATACTTATTTAAAACATTATTGCATATAATAAATAATAATAAATGCGGATCTTCTGTGACCCTAAATAAAAATCAACATGCCCTTGAAATACCTGTGTAGGCATGTCACTAAAGAAAATGCGAGCGTCTTTCGCAACAAATTAAAATAATTTAAAAATATCTTCTAAGAGTCTTATAATATTACGAGACCTTCTGAGAAGCGAGCCCTCGAGACGACCTGCGACATGCCACTTGACTCCACAAAGTCCAATTATCAAGACAGCTTTATAGGTATCGATAGATAACGTTGACTAAGAGTGATGACGTAAATGTGTTTGATAAGTTTATGTGAATAAATCTAAATTTGCTATTTATAACCTTAAAGGAACTTTATTAACAAGACGTAAACATTGAAGCAAGTTTATGTGACGTTATTTTCATTTTTGAAGTTTTTGTAAAGGGTTGCGAATGAAACAACTTCGGCTGACGCTGTCGGAAAAAAAATGTGAAGTGGGTAGAACAAAAAAGGGCGTGGGCGGTTAAATTTCTATCTGAAAATCCTCTTTCGTAGGTAGTATTATATGTATCTACCTGCCTTTTCAATACGAACATTGCGTAGGTGATAACTCATTGACTGAAAGTAAATACTTTTTATAGCAATTTTGTAACGTAGGCAGGTAGGTGAAACTTGGTATTGGCAGCCGTGAATTCTTAATTGTTTATACCCTTGGATGTAACAACTCGCTAATTTGAAAAGTATTGAACTTGGCAGTCTCCACACGATAGCAACAACCCAATGCAGTAAAGTTCAAGGTTAGGTTATAATTTGAATACGTTGTAACAAGGAAATTAGCAACACGCGAGAATGTTGACCCATCGAAATTGTTCGAAAATAACGGTTTTAACGCTTATGTCTACCCAAATTAACATTATAATTTACAAAATATTTAAATTGCGGTTTGGAAATCTTACATTTCGATTTGATAGACATAGACAGCGGGTTATTTTTTTATTTTGCAACTGTGCAAGATTTTAACGTAACTTTAAGTATTAGAGCTATACCTAGCAACCAATAAAAAGCATTTTATTGTAGACACATCTGAAGTCACTGAACCCCATTAGACTTGAATTGTTATCCTTTGTAACAAACATAAAACCAAAGTTGAACTGCCAGTACCTAAATAAAAGTATCCATGAAATTAGATCGTAACTGGTCTCTCTTTTATTCAGGAAAATTACCTATCTAGGATTTGCGTCAGTCTGCAAGAGCAAGATTCTGAAACTGAAACGTGTTTTGTGACGTCAATGACGTATCTTGGTGTTTAAAATTAACTTTGGCACTATTAATGTAATGCCATTGCCTTTTATGACTTTATACGATTCAATAAGGCGCCTGTTGGTAAGCCCTTTGAATTTTAGTTTTCAATTTCCGCCTTACTCCAACCAACTGGCAGAACATAGGTTTCTCCCAAAGTTACAATGTTTGTGATATCCGAATTACCGGAGATAAGTACCTAATGAACGTTGATATGCCTTCAGAAAATTATTCAAGATAAAGGTTACAAGTTTATCTCGATCGTTTAGAGCCGCGAAGAATTGAACAACCTACTCAGTAAACGGTTATTTAGATTCTAACTAAAATTCCAGAAAATAGTTCTAAACTACGGTTGTAGATAAGTCTTTTGGGGGCTGAATACTATTATTTCTATAATTTATCAAATTTCAACCAGCAACCTTCTTGAAACGCTTTGTTTAAATTTTAAAACATAACTTATGACTGTTTCAACAGTTAATATTTAACGAGATCCTGAATCCACCCACAGCCATGGTTACACGACGATAGAAAACATATTTTATAAGTACTGTACAATGGAGGCGAAGCATTTCCACCAGAGTGAGATATTTATTTTACCTAACAATGTATTTAAAATTATATTTTAATAGTAACAGTACAAGTGTTTTATCGTAATGTTTGATTTCATATACTGTGAGATTGTATTATATGCACAAGGGTAATCCTATAGACTATATTAGTTATTACGTAGACAGACATCTGGCAGAATGTGTGATGTCTTTGCGTGTTCAGCTGTTTGTAACATTCATCATCAATGTTTACCTCTATGGTATCTACTAAATGTAAGAAAATAAGAATTTTCAAGCTATATCATCGATAGCTAGATGTAGATACTAAAATTAAGTAAAGTTTTCATATTCTAGATGTTGTGATCTCTTATCTATGTAGATTAATTTGTATTACAATAGATTACTGTAATATTGTGTTAATGTTCATCTCATATTTAGATGTTTAGTCTGTCTACGTAATATCTGTGTAGTGAATGTAATATATTGTCATAATACGCCGCGATGTCACAGTGAGGGGGAACACTTCGTAGTGTGTGCTCCTACCCACCATGCTGTGCTTCTATGTTGAGAACATTAAATAAATCTGATTGTAGTCACATTTTGTTTTCTTGAACTTCTTTATTTAAAGTACATACAAGAAAGTAAGCTCTGCGCCACCCTAGAGTGCTGATTGTTACATTAGTTCATATATTTTTTGCACCGTCATTACACGCTTTATATTTGCCTAGCTTAAGCTCGGACTAGACTTTTTTAGTCTGGTTTGATCATAACTACTCGTTTGAATGCATGTTACCCTAGACAGCGCCTCTGGTGACAAAATTATGTAACTTATTATAATTTACTGGTACTGCCTAAACTGATGCACTGAACCTGTGTCGCTCTACACGTATTAAACATTTGCATACAGTTTAGCCCTAGGTCATTCTTATAGTTGCGAATAGAGGCTGCCATTAGCCATCCTCCCACGTGTGAGAATGTTTGAGATGAAACAAAAAGACTCATTATGTGGTCGAAACACACGAGGAGTGACGTCTATTCTTAGAGGTAAATTATTAGTACCTCAGAGGTTTATGACTGCATTTTCTTGTTGCTAGTTTATTGACTATTTTATTTCTAGCAATAAATCGAAAACAACAGAATAAAAACTTATATAAATGTAATGGACTGAATTACTACCACAAAATATAAATATTTCTTTAGCGATGTCAAAAGTTGTAAAGAGTGATGAAACATCGCGCCGCTAAGTTTGTAATCTATGATTCATTCGTATAATCTTTATCTGATCTTATCTCTTAACCGGTAATAATGCTATATATTACTATCAGTATGAACTGGTGACTTGGATTTAGAAATTACGTTTCGTATTTTATTGCCTAATTCATTCGGAAAGCAGGAAATACCGGAGCAGAGTAAAATGGCGGGATTTTTGACAGTTTTTGTTTACAGTAAAACTAGAATAAATAATGGAATATTTTAATGTTAGAGATAAGTATAGAACACTATCGGTACATGATTACGATGGCACTATCAGCAAATAAACAATGTTAGTAAATAACTGTCTGTTAACTAAACTAGGCTCACATCAGGTCACGTGGCTGGTTAATACTGTCAGTGGAGTGTACCCGGGGGTGAGGCGAATAACGAATTTAACAATATTTAGATAAATATGATGTATGTCATGTGGAAGTAACACTAAAACTAAGTTACGGTAAAAATTACAAGAACAAAATCGCTGAGAGACAATTTGTTTTTGCGTGGTTTAAGCTCAAACATTTATAGTCATTTAAATCTTTTACTTATTTCATCTCGATTTCACCCAGGATATTAAGTTAATTGCAATGTGAATGTAAGTTAATCGTTAAGTAAATAAAATATTTTAAAGTTAAACAAGCAGAGAGCTGTAACAACAACGAAATACAGCAACAAACTTGGACGATGCACTAAACATAATTCATTGAGTTGATATCAAACACAACTGGATTTGGTAACGAGACATCTCAAAAACCCAACAACTAGCTATTGCCGCTACAGGCTAAAAGTAAATAACAACAGCTTTACACCAGCTGCTTATAACCTCACTAATCAATATTCCTCATTTTCATTTGTAGCTCAAACCTTCTATTTGTTCTGACGCCCTTAATGATAGTTCTGTTTTCATTTCTGTTCACGTTCCGTTTCCCGGTGAAGGACTTTTCTCTCATGACGGCCAGTTTGGCGACCTCCCGGCGCAGTGACGTGGCGCCCGCCAGCGAGGGCAGCAGCGCAGGCCGGGGCACGACTCCGTTGGTCACTTTCTCCGCAGTCTTTGGAACGGCCTCCGTCTTGCTCGGTATACTGAACGGGTTCACATCCAGATTCAGTTTGAAGCCAAACCGTGTGAACCCTGGCCGCAGTGACTCCAATGTCGGGAGCTTTTTAGTAGGTGTATCATTTTTCTCTTTTGGTTTCTGCGTTTCTTTAGCTTTTGGCGAGTCTGTGTTATCTGTAAAGAGTAGCGTGTATTTTATAAAATATTCCCACGAGAAAACGAAAAGCTAGAACTCATTGAGTGTAAAAAGTATGCAGCAATCGTATGTGGTAGTAATGTGAGACTCGTGATCTGTTCATGTGGAAAAAGATGGATCAGTCTATTTACGATGTTGTATTATAATATCTTCGGCACGTTTTAACGACTATGTAGTGTGGAGTACAGTAATACACTGTGATCTCATCTATTCCTCGTGTCGTCGACCTACTGTAACCTGTCGTCCAAAAATGGATGGTGTCGTGTTTCTGTCCAATATTACCTGTACCTAGGTACGATGTGAATATCGATGATGTGGGCTACACACGACATGTCTAACTACGCTCTACAGAATGTGAGACTCTAAACATTGTGCGAGGCTGTATCAATTTAGAAAACAGGTCGTTATTAACAAGTGGAGGTAGGTCATCGGGTAACATGAATATATCGTCGATACTGACTTGAATACTTATCAAAAGAGTACCGATAAAAGTAAAATATATGACTTTTAAGGTAGGCATTTTACTCATGGTATATGAAGGTTTGCTACGCATTGTCATACACAGACACAAAAACGCGGATGACGTAGCACGGCGGTTCAGGTTTAGTCAGTAAAAGTCTGACACTACCCATCTCCTCCCACGAGGGAGTGGGTGTCCATGAGGATACCCCCGCCTTACCAAAAAAAATAAAGGTATTTTACTCATAAGCTTTAGATTTCTAGAAAAGGGTAGTCTCTACAAGAAAACTTACAAGTTAGAAACCTAAAACAATAACGTAGCGGTATGTTTTAGATAAAACTTCTAAGTGTAGTGTGTTCTAGAAGTGTCACAACTAGAGTTTCCAACAAACCTTTTACTTAACTTAATACTACACAAAAACTTTTTAAGATCCAGACAATGGCTTCCAATATTTTATTGAAACACGTTTAACGTTTTAGAAATAACTTGTAGTCCTCTTAATGTTAGTATATCTATAGGTATCTTATAAATGTACTTATGGGAGAAGTATTCGTCTCATGAGAATTGAAACCGGCTTAAATATTGTTTCGCCTACATTTTTTGGATAAAACGAACGTGAGAATCGTCCCACGCACGATCGCAGCTATAATTATAGCTACAGGATGTATATTATAATCTGATGTATTTTGAAGCCACTGATAGCACAATAAACGCATTGTGCTTGGATATCAGAGCTAATATAGTGACGTGAGTGTTTCTGTATATGAAAATTCAATTTCCTTTGACGCTAACTAAGTAAAAACCTAAAAGTCTTTACTTATTCAGCGTCAAAGTAAGTAGTATTTGATAGTAAATAAGCAATACACCTCACGATACATATACAACCCCAACGGGTTGTAACGCACATTGCCTTTTTTAAAAAGGATTTCGGTCTTGGGATCTCATAAACGGAATTAGGGCTCGAATTTAGAGCTAGTTTATAGGAACTCCTACCACTGTTCAATAGCAGCATACGGGTCATTCCCGGCAATTCATAGACAACGATCTGGCGATTATTTATGGCAAATTATTTATGAACCTTATCGGTAATATGATACAGAGGAAAAACAAGCAATAATTGAACAACAGGAAACTTTTAACCGAATTTTCGTTAGTTAAAGCAATAAACAGTGATATTGATAAGAGTCGGTGTGTGGACACATGTCCTGATAAGACACCGCGCTCTAATTGGGAGCCTTAATCTCGCGCATCGGCGACACGCATCTAAAGATTAGCAATCGATAAACATTTTACGATTACCTGTTTTATTTCTCATATTTAATTATTTATAAGTAAAAATAAATATTTTAGGCGAGCAACGATTGCAGGATTCCAAAAAAGGCGAAGAATATGAGCCTTCGGGGATCAATGATTGAATTTCATTAGTAAACACTCCAATTAACAAATAAGTGATTTTCAAGTAAAACGTCTTTCAAGAATAAAATACCAGTGCCACAGCGACAAAAAACTTTAACAATTGACGTCGAACTGAATTAACATAAGTTTTATCTTTCGAATGTTACTCTAAATACATAAATTGGAATTTTTAGAACACAACCGGATGTAATAATAATAATGATAAGATGTTTTATATATTAATTGAAAGCGTAGATAGCGGTAATCTCTTGACATCTACACGCGTTTCATTCGATTATTGCTAAACAAAAAGCAAGCAGGATGATGATTAAGCAAGTCGTAAGTATGAATGGGGGTGATAATTATTAGACACTAGGTGCTGCCAGCGGCTCCGCCTACTACAAACCGAAAATGATCCCATGGGAATATAAAATCAGATTAAATTGGATGTGTGTCCCATCTTAACGCTCTAACTCTTAAACAATTTAGTAGAAAAGATGTCTAGGATATTATACCACAAAAACCGTAATAAATACTACTGCATAACATACAGGCTGCTTTTTACAGCGACAAGCGACAACAAAGAGGGAAAAGGCTATTTAGCCCATTCAAAAACTACATAAACTTTTCATTATTCGCTACTTGTCAATGGACCAAGAGTAATGTATAAGCAGGTATAGTTACTCTTAGGGCTGATCCTGTCGAGCAGGCCGGGCGGCGCGGTGGGCGTGAGCAGCTGGCGGGCGCGGCGCGCGCGGCGCTGCTGGCACTCGCCGAGGGACTCCATCCTGTCGAACTGCTTCTGGTGCAGCGCCGCGAAGTTCGGCAGCTTCGTGCGGGACTTCGCGTCAGAGCGCGGCTTCGAAGGCGTCGGCAACTTCTTCGATGGAGTTGTTGGAATTGACAGTTTTGCTGTAAAAATATTTAAACAATTAATTAAAAGAAGTATTGATTGTAATAATCAGAATTTTGATAACTATCTTTCTAACGGAAAGTCCCGTTTTAGTTGAGTGCCATAAGCTATAATATCAACTCGAAATACATTTATAATGTAAACTGCCTCAGGAAATGCGTACGGGGACTAGCTAACCCGGGCACACTTCCAGAGCAAATAAAGGCGTAATATGGCCTGAAATTAAAAAATCTTATCATGAAATGCATAATTTTCTTTGTTTGGCCATTAGTTCAGTGTAAGGCACTTAGAACGGTAAATAATAAAGAAATATTTAAGTGATCGATATTGTTATCGAGTAGCAAACGCCAATGATAGGGGCGCACGTAGTAACATTGTAACGCGTGACTAATTGTTTGTTTAGTCCAATTAATATCTTGTGAACACACAGCTGACCTTAGATAATAATATATGCAAATAAGCAGTGATCTTGATATAATGAGATGTAGATTTTAGCAAATCTTAAACAAAACAATCTAAATTAAATTTATTTACTTAATGTTATATTGATCCTAATTCTGATATCGTTAAAAGTTTAATATGGAATTAATGTGAATACTATTTTAGATAGAAACAAGTATAGACTTTTTATCAGTCTAAAACAGTCTAAACATGATATATTTTAATTTTCATTTGAAAATAATGATGAAATATGTAGGTGAGGAATTATTTTTGCTTAGAACACAATAAAGACTTTTTAACAGACCTCTTCTACCAGATCTATGCCGTTAGCATAAGCGCAGATATTGACTGCTTGAGCAAACGAAAATATTCTTTTAACTTCATTTGATTATGCACTTAAAAAGGTAAACAATCTTAGTGCATCATATACAAACTCATAATAAATAAATAAACGACTGATACATTCCAGTGGCATTTCTAACTTTGTTGTTTATTTACGTAGGTTTTTTTTATCTTTTTAAAAAACGACTCCCGCAGTTTGGCCTTTCATCCTTGTGTCACGGGGGGCTTTACAAACATACAAATCACATGCACTCAGACACCCAGACTCAGAACAAGCATTCGTCGATCACACAAATGCTTGTCCTACACGGGGATCGAACCCGCGACAAGACGCGCACATTGGGTTTGGCGTGGTGACCTCAACCACTCGGCTATCCGTGCAGGATTTTTAGTCGCAGTGTTGTATATGACAGTTGTCTGATTCGTGTGTACAAGTGACCTGTAGCGCTGGCGGTGCGGGGCCGGGACAGCCTGTTGACGGACTGCTGCAGGTCGTCGGCGAGGCGCGAGCGCTTCACGCGCGAGTCCTCCGCGTCGTTCTGCGTGTACGAGCGCTTGCGCCCCGCCCGGGACACTGACGCTGCAATTATAATATTGTGTGTTTTAATAGAAGTCGTAATTTTGACAAATATATTTTAAGTAATAGAGACTATGTGGTGGATCATTAAAATTTTGTGGCATTTTTTCCAGAAACATAAATAAATGTTTGTTTCCTACACTAAAGATCTAAAGAAATATACAATATGCAGTTGCATACTTTTTCAAATATATGTTATTGAAAATCCCTACTAATATTATAAATGTGAAAGTAACTCTGTCTGTCTGTCTGTCTATAACGCTTTCACGTCTAAACTGATTTTAATGAAATTTGGTACAGAGATAGAGTTGACCTTGAGAAGCAACATAGGATTGTTTTTATTCCAGACTTGAAGAGTTCTCTTGGAAACGCGATATAACCGACGTCGACGCGGGCGAAGCCGCGGGCGGAAAGCTAGTATAATATATGTAAAAATGAACAGGCATTTTGTTATAAGGACATTAGTATTTTTCAACTCACCACTATCATCAAAAATAAAGCTCTTGTTGGATCCTTTGAGATTAGACTTGATGACCTTCTTCCTCTCCTGAGCTACCAGCACTGGGTTATCCACAGGGCTACAGAACATGACCCTGGTCAGCCTAGGAGCCAGCTCCATTGAACTCCTCCCCTTCTCAAGTGACCTGGTGACATTCAGGATCCGCTTCTTCTGGGAGCTCTTACTAACATGGTACGGGGTGCAGCCAGCTGCTGGGGTAGGTAAAGCCTCCTTGGTCGGGGTACCGGTCTCAGCTGGTACCTCAGGACCATCCTTAGTAAATGTACCTTCACGCTTCAATGGAGTCTGGGGCTTTGGACTCTCCTTTTTGGAGGTATTAGACTCATCCAAACTACTTTCAATCAATAATGGAGTAGTGTTGACTATGTTTTCCAGATCTCCAGTGGTGTCATCACTGGTGATGCTGATCCGGGATATGTCTGACTTCTCCGAACTGTTGTCTGATGTCAATAATGAAGACTTGGGTTCCAAGCTGGCTTGAGCATCCTGACAGCTTTCTTTCTCAAATGTTGTGTTGAGTTTATTTTCTATGTCTGCAGCCTGTGACAATCTTAAAGACTTTCTTGTAGGTTCTGTTTCAGTAGTTTCTGGTTTCTCATATGTGGTATTGACGGTCTCCGAAACAGTGTCGTTTTTATCATAAGTACTGCGTCTAGTACATTTAGCTTTGATTGCCGAACTTGATATAATTTTAGTATCTTTTTCAAAGTCCTCCTTTGTCAAACTTGAAATGGATATGTTACTTTTCTCAAAGGTAGCATCTCTGATGCTTGATTTTCTTCTTAGAGCACCTTTTTTGAATGTGTCAAAGGAAGTGGAACTATCTTTTTCATAAGTTGTGTCAGCTGTCTTCTCATTTTTATCATAAGTCGTGTTCACACTGGATTTCTTTCCATTTCTTTTGATTGATTTGTCCATGACATCTGATTCTGTATCTTTCTCATAAGTGGCATTTAAATTCTTACTAGAGCTTCTATCAAATGTGGTGTCTCTCTTTAGCTTATTCTCCACTTCAGCAGGTTGGGTTTCCTTTTCAAATGTAGTGTTAACAACCTTTTCTAATTTTTCCAATGTAGTATTTTTTACATTCAGAGACTTTCGTAATGTTGATGGTTTGTCGGAGACATCTAAATCAATGACCACATTCTCTACACCTACATTGGTAACAGATGAACTATTTTTGTCAAATGTTGTATCTTTTATAAAAGACCTTTTCCTTTTATTACTTTTGTTAGATACCTTAGAGTCATCCAAGGCCACTTCCTCCTGATCCTCTTTAAAAATAGATACATTACTTTTATCGAATGTGTTTTCTCTGATCAAAGATTTTCTACTTTTTGGTTGTTTGTTAGAAACATTTAAATCTTCATTTTCAACCTCTTTTACTACAGATGTGTTCCTTTTATCAGTTACATCCTTGATTGTAGTATTAATTTTCAGTCCGCTGTCAACTAGCCCTATAGAAGCATTATCTACAGTAGCCGAGGTGTTTTGCAAAACTTCTTTTATACTAGATCGTCTTTTCTTCACCTGTGTATTAACTTTAGAAGCATTTAAGTGTATTTGTTCATCTTTTACAGAATCATCAGCAGTCACAGAGACATTACTCATATTTTTAGTACTTGAACGAGTCTGAATAACATGGCCATCAAACAAATTAGAATAGTTCAAAATATTTTCAACACTATTCATTAAATTGTCTTTTATCAAGGAGATATTGTCAATTGCTGAGTCTTTCACACTGGACTTTCTTTTCTTAGATTTAGTATTTGCCTTTTTATGCCCTTCCATAGACTCTTTTGCTTCCAAAGTATTGTTACCATCTTTCTTGTTAGACTTGGCAGAATGTTTGACAGTTTCTTTACTTTCCTCAATAGCTGTGTTAACATCCTTACTCTCATGTTTGTTTTCTGGGCTGCCCGCAGCACTGTGGAATGAGTCAACAGACATATTGCTTCTATTCAATACTTGTTTAGAACTGCTCTGTTCAATGTCTTCAACAATAATAGAACTAGTCTTCTTCCCTTTCTTTTTTTTCTTTTTGGATTTCTTGGAAGCCTTAGCCTCTGGAGCTTCATCTTCAGGAACTGGATCCTCTATAACAGCTGTAGCTTTTTTATTCTTTTTACTTTTCTTCTTTGGCACTTCAGGGACTTCTGTTGGAACATTTTCATGATCCTCATTTTCTTCTGGTTCTGTCACCTTTTTGCCGCGCGTCGACTTTCTTATAAGATTTTTCGCCTTCGTCTGCATATTAAACACATCACTGTTTACTACAGGATTTAGTTCTTTAAGCGCATTTTTACGTAGAGCCCGGCTTTGCTTAGTATCTTCATCCTGCGAAGGCACCAAGCAGGTCGCATCATCCAGGACTTCGTCATTACTCGGGTAACTGACATAGTTGCTGCGCTTCTTGTTTTTAGCTACAGACCCGTCGAGTTCTTCTAATTTCTCCTTCACTCGTTTATTCCGAGTCTTTCGCTCGCTTCTTGGAGGAGGCTCCAGGTCTGTCGGGGCTATATCATCTTGGACGCTGTGTATTCCTGAAACGCCAATATAAAGTTCTCATTAACATGGGCTCTGTGTATATTGAAACTGAAATTAAGTCAGCGCGCTGTTATACTCACGTTTTCCGGATCTCGTAGACATATTTCATGCAATACACAGAACTGATAATTATGTTTACGAACTATGTTTACAATAATTATTCTCCGCTTCTGGCCGTTTAACGTTTACTAAATTTCAAACATGACAGTTTAGGAATCAAACAAAATTTATATAGTAAAGCAGGCCACAGAATAAATAGAAACTAGAAATGTATAATTTCTATATATAGATTATAATACCCAATGTGATTTTAATTTTTATAATAGTGTCTTTTATTAAATTATTTAATAATGTTATAATAAAATTTATATAAAAATAGTATTCACGCGAATGTTGTTAGTTAAGATTGAAAGGGACGATCTAATATTTATGATGATATGATATTTCTAAAGATGAAGAACAGAAAAAAGGACTGAAGGATACACTCACAGACTTAAAGACGTTAGAATTATTCTAATTTTATAGTAAGTTTTACAATAATTTGTTTTGTGGGTAACTATATAAACTATATTCAAGACTATATTACATACTGAAACAACAGGCAACACTGGTTGCTATTTGTCAAAATAATAACGAACATAAGCAACGCGCGGTACATTATGTGCGATTTTGTAAATTTATTCAATGAATTTGTCCCGGTAATACGCCATGGTGTATGTCATATTCTATTAAAATTCAGCGGCTGTGAATGTTAAGTTTCAAAAACGGGAATTGACAGAAACTTTTTGTTTGAGAGGCGTAACAAAACATAGGATTGCTTGAATGAGTCAATTACGCCCAGTATCACAATGGAGAGACAGTGTCATATGCTTGTGTTGTTGTCGTTGTGTTGGTGGGCGTGCAGCGGTGACCGCGGCGACTATATTGGCTGCTACAAGCTGAATCTGGAAAATGTCTTAAACACTCATTCTGGACAATCGGTGGACGTATGCCTGTCGGCCTGCGAGCAGGTTTATTACAAGTACGCGATAATAGGTAACGAGTCGACGTGTTTCTGTGGTAACGTGCCTGGTACCATTCAACTGACATCAGAATCTTGCAATACAACCTGTCCAAAGAATGAGAGCCAGAAGTGTGGCGGAGACAACGCCGCGAGCGTGTACGACACGGAGGTGCTGTCTCCGGGGCCGCCGACCTCCATTAACATTACAAACATCACTGAGACTACAGTCAGGCTGCGCTGGACCGCCCCCGAGGCTTACACCAATATAACAACTTACACTATAAGGGCTATTGTCCTGGAAACTTATGCTGACATTTCAATAACAGATCTTGAGTGGAGAGTATCCAATAAGACATTTAACACAGAGCTGTTAAACTTACAGCCTGGATCTAAATACCAGCTTGGCGTGGTTGCGGTCAATGATATATATGAAGGCCCCAATATTACAACTGTGATTGAAACAATAATAGGAACTCCAGATCCTAGTCCTCCTGAGATAGAAATCAGAGAGAGAAGGGGAGACCGGATGGTGGTTCACATTCCAGAGGCAAGGAATATCAATGGTCCTGTTTCTATGTACAGAATTGTGGTCTCCATAGAGTTGTATCAGCAGGGGTATATTGTTGATAACCTAGGTAACTACAGCTATGCCAGTGATCAGGGGCTCCCCTACTACATCACTGCAGAGTTGGACCCTGATGATATTGAACATGACTTCATCATTGGAGACCGGAGCACCTACAATGGCTTCTACAATGCCCCGCTGCCTTTGACTAATGACATAGATGTGTCACTGGGTGTTGTTAGTGAGAAGAATCATGTCAAAAGGATAAGATATGCAGAATCTACAAAGAAAATTATACTTAACATCAATGAACCTGAAGAGACTTCCCCAATGGTGATAGCATTAGGAGCGGCCATAGCCATAAGTGTTGTACTGCTTCTGATCGGTGTGGGATTACTTATCATACTAAAGAAGAAAATACAATTAGCTAGGGAACAAAGGGGCTCACAGTCCATGCCATTAAGTCTGAGTGAGCCGTGCATGGAAATAGAAAATTCAGGCTTCATCCAAGAAGAAGATGAGAGAGTTGATTATTACAGTAATTTAAAAAGAAAACTTTGGAACATTCCTAGGAACCTCATAGACATTGATATCTCTTGTATTGTGGGAGTTGGCAGCTATGGCAAGTTCACTAGAGGGAAGGTGCAGCAGCACGGAGCACAGACCCCAGGACTTGTGCAGGTTGTGGCTGACAGGGAGCTAGAGAGGGCTGACAAGAAACTGATGCTGCAAGAGCTAGATTTACTTATTAAATCCAGTGAAAACGAACATGTTGTCTCACTTATAGGATTCTGTGAAACAAACACCACTCTGTTTGTAGTATTGGAAGACAATAAGCTGTGTTTAAAAGAACTGTTGCTTCAGAGCAGACAGAGAGACCTGCAGAACAACAAGTTTTGTCTCGTTCCCGAAAACAGACTGCTGCAGTACCTCGTGGATGTCGCCCGCGGCATGGAGTACTTACATAGCAAGAAGATACTACACAAGCGCCTCAGCTGTAGGAACATCGCGCTCAGTGACAACGGTGCCGCGAAAGTGTCGGGCTTTGGTTTGTCGCACATGAGACCCCTGCACGAGACGCCGGACTACACGCGCTGGACCTCGCACGAGATGCTACGACAGACACGATTCAACCCTAAGGCCGATGTTTGGTCGTTTGGAGTCCTAATGTGGGAGGCTCTGACGATAGGCGCGACTCCATACTTCCACAGTGCCAACAAGGACGTGGCGGCCAGGGTGCTGCGCGGCATGCGGCCCTCACAGCCGTCCTACGTGGGCGACGAACTGTTCCAGCTGTGTCTGCAGTGCTGGCAGGTAGACCCCGATGAGCGACCTACATTTTCCAACCTAATACAAGAATTGAAGCCGTTTGCGGAAGCTGCGGGTTGCAGGAGCCTCAGCTTTACACACTACAACGGATTTAACTACGAACCTCACGTATCACAGTACGAAGTCGTCTCATAGTATTTAGGCAACTAACCAAAACATAGTTTAATAATTAGGATCCAAAGAGCTATATTTGATACTCGGATGTTAAGTGGAACTGCGTAGGTGGCCGTCATGTCACGTGACTGCAACATTTTTCCATCAAGGGTAATGATGATCGGGTTATTACATATAGCTATAGTCTATAATGAATGTAATATTTTTGGTAATACGACGCCTCATAGATCGATAAGAACTATTGTCTATTTCTAATTATGCTTGCTGTGTTAAACTGGCGGTTGTGTTCACGTGGAACAAATGATCACGCATGGTTTAATAACAACCGCGAACCATCGCTAAAACTACACATATTGTGGTCGATTCCTTATGACAAAAGATATACTTTATTATAACAATAGTCGACCCTGTATGTGACGCACGTTGTTTCAACAAGTTACCTTCCTAAAATCTGTTATGATCATACATTAAAATAATAGTATGAAACTAGTAGTAAGACAATAACTTTAAGAACGATTAAGCCCGTTGCCTGCGGTCCACGTCTAGGTAATGGATATTATATATACAGATTATCTTATTCCTAGTTATTTTAAGCTATTAAGCCTTTTTCTAATATAAGAATAACGTCATGATAAAACTCTAGCAGCTTATTAATCGAGAGCGTAATCTTGCGACCATTATAAACAATTGCAAATTTAAATATCTATCTATTATACTATTTATTCAAACGACATTTTATATTTTGATCATGGATAAAACATTGCGCGTATTGTGATGTTAACCGCCAATATTGTTAAAATGCACGTTTTTTTAATAGTTTCGCGTGCCTTAGATTAGATATACTTTCTTTAAATAATACGGTGAGAACTCGGACCTAGTAGTTTACGCGCTATGATTTTTTGGAAAGCGCTTTTACAACAATATATTTTGTAAGTAAACTTGAATGTCGAATGAAGCCAGCATTTTATTAAAAATAAAAAAAAAGACACTTCTCAATTTTTAAACGTTTATATTTATATATTAACCTAATTTATCTTTTTTTGAGATCTCATAATATTGATATTATAGTTTTACAGGTGTGTAAAATATTTTGACATAATCGGGTATTTTGTATTTCATATTGTAACGCAGTGAGCGAAGCATTTATACCACTTCAAATAGGAGTATACCATCCCTACGTGCCGCAGACGGCCTCAATACATCCGTGTTCTTCCTATACATATCTCATAGAGTGGTACATGTAGGTTTATGCGGTACTTCGTCTTAGTATATATGTTTTATTTATTGATAAGTAAAAATAACACACTTAGCAGGCTCTTTTGTGTTTCATTATTGTATTATTATACTATACGACTTCATTATTCCAGTTCGAAGCAATATTGCAATATTTTAAAACATGTAATGTAGGCTAAGCATTGGCAGTAGGAATAGATGTAAGTGATTCGATATATTACTGGACTTCAGTCAGTTCACAATTAATTTTGATTTTATTTAAGCTTTAATTACAACATCAGTATAATTGTTAATTTTATGAAAGCATTATACATATTATTGTAATAAATATTTATTTTTACGTGAGTATCTACTGCTGTACTTATATTTAGTTATAAACTTTTTTTACTAAGTTTTTGAGTGATCTGAAATATGAAATTCCGTCCATTTCTTCGTATTTTTGTACGATGTCTCATTTTTGCGTCATCTTGTATATCATGTAATCAAATGACATTTTTGATAAATAAATAATAACCAATAAGTATGACTTTTATTAAACCTCCTAGGTATATGTTAGGAGGAGTTCATTTATCTAAACTGCTCGGCTCACATTTTTTAGCGGCAGAAGCGGCGAATGTCGAATCTCTGGTAATAAATTACCTCTAATCCTATTTCTATATACTTTTGATGGTGAGTCTGTTCTGGAGTGCCATCAGTTTCTTTCAAAACTGAATGATTCAATCATCAATCGGGATCAATAAAATTGGATTACTTTGTTATTAACTCATAAAATACCGCAGTAATATTGCGGTAATATATTTTCTTAAAAGGTTTCTTCATCATCGCTTGATATTGAAACATTGCGTTGAATACAGTATTTTTTGTACTAATGTGGTGTGCAACAAAGAATACTTCTCGCGTTTTATACCAGTACAGAAAGGACTATAGAATGTTAGTATTTTGGAATGCAGCTAACGTCGAGGTGACGCATAGTGAAAGGCTAGAATAGATGTCGACTTTGTATTAACAAAGGAACTAGTTATATTTCAATATCTAACGTTTGCAGTTTTGTCTAAGAATATGTTTGTTTTATTGTTACTGTTTGTTGGGCAAGGCAAGGGTAGGTAATAAATAAAAAGCACACGTTATTTTTTGCATTTATTAATGTTAATATAATATAGACAATGTTCAAGGTACCTTTCAATTGGTTTCGAGCTTTTAAACACTAAGACATTGTAACCTTCCATTTTTACCTCTTATCATTTACAACATTGCAAAATAACACTTCATTAGAAAATCAATCTGACAGTACAGCTAACTAAACAATAATAAACATTGACTAAAATAATTATAGTGAATTTTAAATTCAAAACATATTTATTATTCAACATTGCTTTTTAAATTCAAACTTAATTAAAAATTATATTCTCGTTACATAACATTGCAGACCCGTTTATCGTAAACCAAGTTAACAAAAATATTAATAATAAAAAATAAAAATTCCATCACTGAACTGTACAGCAACAAATGTTATCAACGTATGACATTTACACATAACGTACCGAGCCGGAGCTCGCTCTATACATACTTATAATACGCAACAAGTTATAATTCAATAGAATTAGTATAACATATCAATCTCAACATGTGTAAAGGTTGATGAGACAACGACTGATCGGCGCAGTCGCGGGCGGGCGGCGGCGGCCCGCCTCGCGGCGAGCGGCGGCCGCGGTCCCTACACACGCGGGGCGGGGCGCCCTCCTAACTCTGACTCGACGGACCGGTGTTCACCGCGGGGATCGCACACGACGCCCAGACTGCATCCCTCAGGACGAGCCCACGTGAAACCGAGCGAAATTTTAATTTTAATGATTAATAAACAATTATATATTACAATTAATCCCTACCGTTTGGGACGCGTTCGTGACGATGTCAATATGCGCGAGTTGATTCCTCAGTCTTTAATAAATTGATGACAATGAGCAAGGAGAATAACGTAAATGAAAAATGTTATGCAATTATATACAGATAGTGAGTGGAGCGCGCAGAGCCGCTGGTGGCGGGCGGCGGGGGTCGTGTGCGATTCGCGCCCGTCGGAAACAAGCGTTATGGTGATGTCTTAATGTTGAGTTCGACTTGAACGCACAGCCATTTTCCTAAACACAGTATCGAACCTTACTCTAGCCTAGCGCACCCAACGGCTGCCAACTTCGCGTGTATACCCACTAAACTACCTATTACAATAAACCACTCTATCAACAAATTCAACAACATTTAGCTATTAAAATTAAATGGGAGGATGAGATGCGCGGCACCGTGGCCGCCCGAGCCGGCTCTACGTGCCAACATGAACCTCACCGTTAAATCCGTAGAATGAAGAATGACAACTAGCTACCTTATCCTACAACATTGAAATTCCTTAATCGTAACAGCATATAGTATGATCGTCAAGTGCGGGGGCTGCGGCGGGCGGGGACCGCGGCTAGCATGCGCGGGAGGAGGCTGCGTGCGTGCGGGCGGCGGGAGGCGGGAGGCAACACTACTGCGTGACAGGGACAGGTGCACTAGTTATTCCACGCGACTAACTATGTCCAGGTGATGATTAACGCACTAAAATTATTATTTTGTATTCCGTTAATATACTCTCAAATATTGTAACAACTTCAGTATAACAACATTAACATTTTCCAGTAATTTTAAAAATTATCTATTTACCCATTATAATGTTTATTAAGATCATTAACTTATGATTATCTAACTAGAGTTCAATCGATAACTATTATAAAGTCGACGCGGCGGTCGCGATGTGTCGAGATGTACGCGTTTGTACAGCCAGCGAGGTACACAAGAGCCATTCTAACATTCTAACATTAAGTTAACGAGAAAACAACGAGTGTGCATAACGAGGTACAATATTGTAAGAGAAGGCAGCTCGGCTGACCCGCACGCGGCCGCCCCCTCGGACCTAACTCTAGCCGGAATGTGTTCCCCGACACTCGCGGACACCGCCCCGAGTAACAATACACGCGATAACTTACAAAGAGAGATAGAGTGAAGAAACGAGACGGAACCTATGTCTACCCCCAGAGCTCGCCCGAGTTCAACAATGCCGAGTCTACAGTTTGATATCGTTTTTGGAAATTATACATTTCATTTAATTGACGCATTTCACTTATACGTACTGACTAATCAAGATTTAGTTCCGATAAAATTGAGCTTGTTAAATCGACGTGACAGGCGATACGCGTTCAGGCTTCGGCCGACACGACCTCCCGTCTGTGTGTTCGCGATCGCCAGCGCTAAGCTCGCACTACTAGTTATTCTCACAGATATAACATGCCTAGCCGCGACCGATACAAATACATTACATTAAAATCAGTTCATTACATTCTCCGTGCCCTATATAAGTCGTTTATATTATGCATTATCAGACACGTGTACATTCCATCACACTTCGAAGTAACCACGCAGTTCTCTTCTTATTTCAATACTTAGCCACCGCGAACGCACAAACAGACATTTTTTTTAATTGACACAAGACGATATCTGTACCTACCCCCATTACACATAGTTAAGATGAGAAAAATTCGAAAAACACCGGAAATGTATCCAAAAGCTTTACCTATACACTTTAAAGATTGAATATATATTAACTAGCTACTGTAATGCCACACTACACTGCGCAATGTTAACTACATAACACACGTATATATGTAATAGATCAGTTAACAATACCCACAACTCATTTCACCGAGATGTCGTCGGGCAGGCGGCGCGCGCGTCTGCGCCGTGTGTCCGCGGCCCGAGCGCGCCCGAGCGGAGCCGAGTGCGGCCGAGCGCCGCCGACCGGGCCCGAGCGCTTACGAGCGCAGCCGAGCGAGCCCGAGCCGAGCCGAGCGGCGCCGGGCGGGCCACGCCTCGACAACAGTATCGTTACACTGAGCAGACGCCACTCCGTACATGTCGAGACGACAGTCGACTGCGCTTCGGTTGGGAGAAACTTACAACAACGTTATATAACCACTATTATTTTTCACAATCTTACGGAAGTACAAGGTTATGGCGTATCGAGCGTGCTCACTTCCCTAATAATAATTAATTAGTTAAAATATTAATATTATACTTTTATTTATTTAATCGCGTAATTGTGAATGAATTAGCTGAGAAATTGTCTCTCAATTCCGATTTCTTACACACTATCGTACATTTACTTTCATCATTAAGCCGATTTCAAATTATTATATTTTATTATGATTACGTTTTCTTTTGTACTTCATACTTTTATTCACATTTGATAGTATTCACCGCCTTCGTAGAAAGTTTTCAACCATTAGTATCTTAACTGCAAATACATTGACCGTTTTACGCATTGGCGCCCAACGTGGGCCCAGAGATGAACAGGAAAAATGGTCTACGGCGGGTTGGCTTGTTATTTTTGTTTGTAAAGTGTCAGCGGAGCGAGTTCGCTTTTAACGTGTTATTGTCAAATTTCCGAGAGCGTCCCTCGCGGCACGGACAGCTTGCAAGCAAACACAACAGCGCAGGTCGCGTGTTACGAACACAGAAGATGTCAAGAGGCGAGCCTCGCTTATCCTGTATCTAGAACGATGGCACTTCTGAGGTAAACAAACACAACTTAAAACTACCCTCAGGCGAGGTACCGAACGGCTTCTACACTAAGTGGAGACTGACACGTAGTACCTTGACAATGTCGACGAAAACAATCACAGTTTATAATATTATGTAACTAACGCAGGCCGCGCCCCGACCACTGGCAGCCGCGAGGCTTGTGGCCCTCCGTCTCCGGGGAGACTACGGCTTGCAGTCGTCGGCGCGCGGCCACTAACAGATACTAAAAGAACGTCTTGGTTAAACGACGGCGCAAAAAATAAAATATTCAATCATATAGTAACTGTAAATAAGAATATATCATTTATATTGTCATATCGATATAGAATCTGTTTTAAAATGTTTAAAATATCTTTTAATATTTTTCATCTACTCTGGACATGCATTTATTATTAAAATTGTACTTATATCGTAAGACAAATTTAGACCGACAACAAATCAACGATGATGTAACATAGCTAATAAAAAATAATAGTTAAAAACGATTATTATTTGTTTATAAATGTATAAAAAAATAAAGATCTTTACCGAGAGAAATCAGGAATGAAGAGCTCTGCTAGCCAGACCGAAGGTATTGCGAAACGAGGGACACAACGTGCGCGAGTGGCGGCCCGCGGCGCACGTCGCTGTGCTTGTAGCGGCCGGGACCGGGCCGGGCCGGGCCGGGCCGTGCTAGTCGTGAACGTAAACAACCTAGAGGATCTACCTCCTAACATTTCCGTTAAAGTCTATCGACGACGCGCGCAGACGTCGCCGCGTGAATAGATTTATCAATTAACCACACTAATCCTAATAAACTAAAAGAAAAAAATAACTTATCAATGGTAACATTTACAATGAAATCAACTTTGTAAATAAAAATGTATGTCGTGGTGAATAATATACAAAAATAATATGTGTATGGAATAGGAATTTCCGTGATAGGAGATATCACAATATTTTCATTATTTTATCTTAAACAACAATAACCGTCTGCTAGGCAGAACAAAATAATTACTTGTCATCACGATAAGAAACGTAAATAAAATATAGAGTGGAGCGAGCGGGCGGGCCGCGCCATCTGCCGGCGCCGGGCGGACACACGCGCGGCCCGCCCGCCGCCCCGCTGCCTATCTATGTCACATGCATTAAATCAATATACATCAACTTGTATTATTGTAAATAGGTAACTATGTGTCGACACGTGCCGCGCACGGACCCCGCAGGGACCCGCAGACACGCGCCGAGAGCTGCATAAATTATATCCTCCGTCAGATAAAACAAAACAAAACTTCTTAACTAGAGTCAGGTAACTCGCGCCGGTGTAGCGGGTGGTGTGATCCAACAGTGTTTGACTAGAACTAGATACTACGCTAGGCCAGACGCCGGCGGCGGTTACTGCATGAGGCCGGAGATGGCGTTGTGGCGCGTGCGCTTCAGCTCCTCCTCCTGGATCTTCTGCTCGATGAGGTACTGCGCGTTGCTGATGGCCGTGGCCGTGCCCGTGATGGTCACGATGCGGTTGCGCGTGCCCGGCGCGAACGTGCCCTTCTTCGAGATTTGGATGTTGGCGCCCGACATCTGCTGGATCTCCACCAGGCTGCGCCCGCCAGGTCCTGCAGACACCATGACATGCTCAACTGTCAATATGATCTATGCTAACATAGTGATAAGGTATGCATGGTTGGTGGAGATCATTGATTGAGACCTTCAAATAAATTGCAAGTCCGCCATTATAAAAGACAAATTTGAGCGTTACTTAAGAATTTACTTGGACAATAGTCCATATCAGGGCCTTATATAGGGTAAATAAGTGTAGGATGAGTGACTGACCTAGGATGGCGCCGACGATGACCTCGGCGATCTCGACATTCTTGGAGTCCTTGGCGCCGGCGTCGGCGGGCGTGGGGCTCTTGGAGAGCGGCAGCAGCGAGGCGGAGGGGAAGCCGGGCACGCCGCCCACGCCGGCCGACAGCGAGATGGGCGCCACGGCTGGGGGGCGAAGCGCCTCGAATGCAACCTCCGCGAAACGCTCGAGCGAGCCGCCGCGCGCGCCGCCTGCGGGGGGAGCGCTATCACCGCACGACCCGCGCCCCGCCCGCGCCCGCCCGCGCCCCGCCCGCGCCCCGCCCGCGCCCCGCCCGCACTACCCTACGCTCCCCAATATTTCAGCGTGCGTCACTTTCCTATGCACTCCAAGTATTTTGTAGCATGTTTTTATTTACTTTTTCGCTAGTATTTTGGCTGAATACATTTTTTAATCTTTAAAAAATTATGCAATATGTATTACACCGACCCCCATTAATTTCGTTCATAAAATGTTCAATGTTACTCTGAATTTTTGTGCATTTTTTTCCAAATCGGTAATTCCAACAGCCCAGTTACTAAGAAATAACCAAAAAAAAATCGAATAGAATTGTATACCATCGTTGTTATTTATTTTTTTCAAATGAACACGCTGAAATATTTTCTGATGTAAGTAAATGTGTCTACGTGTAGAACTGGCGTGTAGCACTAAATATTATTGTGACAGCAACTAAAATAAAGTAGCACCAGCGTAGTGCGGTCCTGTGGCTGTATGAACAGATACGTTAGCCGCTACGGCAGCGCTGTGTTGTGGGCTTAGAAGGAAAACATGATACAATACAAAAGAACAACTTTACATAACTCTGTAACATCACTTTTTGGTGTTTCGTAGAAAAAACTTAACTTTAATGTAATTTTAGTGCCGATACTGTAACCAGTAATAAACATGTATCGCTTTTTAATAATAATGTACAACATGTTATATACAGCATGATTAATTAAACGATCACATGACACCGACTAAACGAAAGCATTGTTGAAAAGAAAAGAAAATGATATTCGAACTATTACATTAATTTCGATTTATTTATGGTAATAGAGAGAAGGTAGTTTTAATTATAAAACGGTTTTATTTTTATGTTGTAGTTAATTAGAAAATATTTCGATTTTTGTTTTCAGTACTATTGTAAGATTAGATTAGATTTTTGCTTGAAATATTTAAATATATATCACGCAAAATGTGAAGCATGAGCAAGCAGCGGAATTTATTGTTTAATCGTTGAAAAAATCATTCTGTACATAAATACGTAATAACATAAGGTCTAGTTGACAGTATTTATTCTAAAGTTGTTCTTTCTATTATTTGTGGTATGGCTCGGGTTGCATCTCTGTATTACTTATAACTATATTAACTAACATGGCTTTAACTTGTATTTATATACAGTCACCGTGAAAACATCACGACAAGTGAACAATTTTGAGTGAGCCGTACATAAAAACAACAGTGTTGCCAGTCTAAAATGTCTTAACAATGTGGTAACATTTGATTAAAGGTAGGATTTTTTCTCCATGTACTTAAAAGGTTTTTTGATTGAAATAGACCACGTCCGTCCATAACACAAGGTCATGTTATGTATTGCCGATAGATGGTATGATAAAGCGATGGTAAGAATTTGGAAAACATTTTAAAATATTGTAAACAAAAACTAATGTACACTATAAGCCAATTGTGTTATTTTGATCAGCAATACAACACTTGAAACACCATAAAACAATATCTATGCATGCAATTAACGATAAAGTACTATACATAGAGACAAAGTCTTTCTTTGGTTATTAAACCGTGTTTCGTTTCAAGTCTTTAAACAGTTTATATATCACGCCCAAGTATAACAAGATGCCTGATAGTTTAGTCTTTTAGTTTAACACTTATATCCCCACACGAGTCGTTGTACTGTGCAATCAGTATTCACATCCAGACCTGAAAAACGTCTGTGTATTAGATACGGCCGGCGGCGACAGGGCCGGCCGCGCCTGCCGACTGCAGCGCGCGGCCCGGTGCCCGCGGCAAGACGCGGCAGTACGCGGCAATACGCGGCAGTACGCGGCAATACGCGGCGGTACGCGCCAGATCACTCCAAACGATCTTTGCCTGTAGCTTTTAGTTCTTATTACTCGTACTTCTTTAAATTTCTCATTTGAAATAAAACACGGCGTGGTGAGAACAGAAGCATAATTGAAAGTTATTGTATTATCACGACAGCCAATCAGAAACCAAGACAGATGACAAGCGTAGTGAAATTTAGAATTTGGAAGCAGTGGGTGTGGGTCAGTGCCGGCCGGGGTCGCGCGGCGGCGGGCGAACGGCTCGGCCGCGGATCGTACGCGGTATGTCACGATGTATAGAAATATATGGAAATCATAAACTAAAACTAAGTATTTTACAAAAAAAAGCTTTCAATATATTTCTATATTTACAAAAAAATATTTAAATTTACACAATAGTAATTCTGTGAAGAACATGGCACTTTGGAAATAACCAAAGCGAAGACTGTAAAAGCTGTTCAAGTTTATGTTGTAAGAGACAGATGGATCTACGGTGGCTCCATCTATATCTTACTTGTAGAAATCTAGCGCTAAAAATGAGATTGATTAATTTATAAAATAAGGAGTTTAATTCTCCACAGAATAATTGATAAAATCAGTACGAAGTAATATTAACGACTTATGAAGCAGTTAAGTTCAAGGTTTACTTAAAATGCGTCATAATAATAATAATGACTACTGGTTTTACCAAGTTACACAATATAATTAGGTTTGTATTCAAATTGGTAGTTGTATAAAATTTTATGATATTCAGTGTTGTATTTTCATTTTGTTTCATTCTTTGTATAATATTATATTTAAGATGTATGTGCAAAAATAGCGTAGTTTAGGTAACGGTAGTTTTGTACTACTTTGCCTAGTGTATCGAGACGTTATAGTAAAGTAGTGGGTGTGAGTCAGGGTGTGGTGTGGTGGGAGTGGTTACCGAGCGGCAGCTGGCCGATGGGCCCGAAGACGGCGGGCGGGTCCTGCGGCGGCAGCGGGAAGTAGGCGGCGGACAGCGGCGGCGCGGGCAGCGCGGCGGGCAGCGCCAGCCCCAGCACGCCGTGCTTCACCAGCAGCGCCAGCGCCGCGCCCAGCTCCGACAGCGCCGCCTCGCCGTGCCCCGCCTGCCGCAGCGCCACCTGCAGGGCCAGCGGGGTGCCCGGGGAATGCTTTGACTCAGTTCTCAAAGGTAGTTTTTAACTTCATTTTGTACTATGAAATTAGTAATTATGATCTCATATTTGGCATTATTAATCATGAATGTACTTTTTACACACATATTTAATGTTTAGCACTAGAGCTTGTCTGAGGCGGTACCTTGATGTGGTCGAGCGTGTGCTGCGAGATGGGCGCGGGCGGCTGCGAGCCGGGCGGCGCCAGCGACAGCGACAGCGAGAGCGCGGCCATGCCGCCGCCCGCGCCGTTGACGAGCACTCCGCCGACGCCGCCGACGCCGCCCACGCCGCCCACGCCGCCGCCCAGCGCGTGGTTCTGGAACACAGCGCCCACACCCTGCTCCAGCTACGAGACAACGCCGCGCGTCAGCACCACAGGCGGCGTGACAGGTCACACAACAGGACACAGTTGTTTACAAAAACTTTCAAATATATCATAGACATCGATGTTTGTGTAAAATGTAATGTAACAGACAACATTCAAATTCTAAAGCTGAAATTTTAAATTTATTACCTTCAGTGAATTGCAAAGCAAGATGTAAAATAAAAACTAGGCTTAACAAACATCAATTTAAACTTGGAAAGTTAATCTACCAAATAGAAAGAGAGTAGTGTATAGTTAGTACAGTGTACAAGTACTAGTGTACACATAGTGTAAGCAGTTACTGTTAGTGTCACAGCGTAGCCGACCTGTATAGCGCGACTTCACTGAGCTCTATCTACTGAGGACCATAGCTGTTTGTTCAACATTCTTTGAATAATATTTTATTCGTTGTAAATTATAACTGTACAAGGTAGCAAGTTGTTGCATAACCCCTATTTTTTTAAACGTTCTGTTCAGCCAAGAGTTTTATCAAGTTTTGGTGTTGAACATGCAGCCAGTGTCCCCCCCCCCTCCCCCCGGTGTGCGTGTCGCGCCCAGCACACGCTCACTGGTGTCTCACACATACACGGGCGCGACCACTACGGGACACAGCTGTACACTCTTACTTCATGCTCATATATTATAGTCCATACAAGGATAACAACTAAAATGTTTGCTGTGAGATCTCGGAATTTTAATGAAAGAAAGAAATGAAACAGTACGGAAGACTAAAAGAAAAGAGGTAAAAAAATATCTGTTGTATGGAAATGAAAAAGGTTGCTTTCAATAAGAAAATCTGTTCCGGATTGATAAAGATAATGATACGTTAATACACGGCACTAACAACACCAATAATGTGTGATCTTTATAAAATTGTATCTTTTAATTGCAAGAACGTCAAGCGATCTGTTCAAAGCGTCCGTGATTTATGTAAACATTCGGATATAATAGCACTTCAGGAGACTTGGTTAATGCCTGATGAGATTTCATTCCTCGACACTGTGAGTCACGAGTTCAGCTGCACCGGAGTATCGGCTGTGGATACCTCAGCGGGTATTCTGCGAGGTAGACCATACGGTGGCGTCGCCCTAATGTGGAGAAGCAGTATGTTCCAGGATGTAGTGATAATTCAGTGCGATAATCCACGTGTTTGTGCTATAAAAGTGATATTACGAGATAATCCTTTTCTAGTGTTTAGTGTGTACATGCCTACGGACGCTGCGGCTAATCTAATGGATTTTACAGACATTCTGAGCGGGGTGAGTGCTATTATTGAGAACCGTAGTATTGACTCTGTTTATATAATGGGAGATTTTAATGCACATCCCTCTGAAAATTTTTATTATGAACTATCTGCTTATTGTGATGAACAAAGATGGACATGTATAGATACAAAACTATTAGGTATACGATCTAGCACGTATACATTTTTAAGCGAGGCTCATGGGTCGAAGAGATGGCTTGACCACTGTTTGGTGACCGAGGCGGCTGTGGGCTCGGTTGAGAATGTGTACGTGTTATATGATGTTCTATGGTCCGATCATTTTCCTCTGGTCGTCGAATGCAGGTTAAAAAATATGACTGAAAGGAGATCGGATGTTAAAATTAAATGTAATAATGTTGTATGGGGTGAGAGAACTACTCATCAAATAAAAATATATCAAAAAGAATGTTATAAAAGATTACGACTTATTGATTTTCCTCAACAGTTGAATAAATGCTGTGACAGTGTATGTACGGATTTGAGACACAAAAAAGTGATAGATAGACTGTATGCAGACATAGTAAACGCGTTATGTGAAGCGGCATTAGTCGGTCGGGAACGCTGTGTAAAACATGCTAGGAGAGTAGTGGTGGGTTGGAACAAACATGTCGCCGAGGCTCACAGTGAGGCCAGGAAAAAGTTTTTACTGTGGGTTGACTACGGTAAGCCTACATCTGGACATGCCTATAGTGAGATGTGTGAAGCCAGAAGAGTTTTTAAATCTAGGTTAAAATGGTGTCAAAATAATGAGAACCAAATAAGAATGGATATTCTGGCTTCACATCATTCTAAAAATGATTTTCGTGGTTTCTGGAAACACACTAACAAACTTAAGGTTAGGCCGCCAATACCTGTGAGCGTTGGCGGTGTGAGTGAACCAGAACACATAGCTAACCTTTTTAAAGAAAAGTTCTTTGTTTCCTCGCCATTAGGACCATCAAGGTCGGTGCTCGATGTTGAGCCCGGCATGAAAATTGGAGTAACATTTAAGTCTAAAGATGTTGAAAAGACAATAAGATGTATGTCGCGAGGTAAGTCTCCGGGTCATGACGGGCTCAGCATCGAGCACTTGCGATATGCAGGCGCTCACATGTCTAGAGTCCTCTCAATGTTATACAATATATGTGTAGGACATAGTTACTTACCGAGTGATATGATGCGAACAGTAGTAGTTCCTATTGTGAAAAATAAGACTGGAGATCTAGCAGATAAGGATAACTACAGGCCTATCTCCTTAGCCACAGTAATCTCGAAGGTATTGGACAGCATGCTTAATACTCAGTTAAATAAATATTTATGTCTGTATGACAATCAATTCGGATTTCGTGCAGGATTGTCTACAGAGAGTGCAATTTTGGGTCTTAAGCATGCTGTAAAATACTACACGCAGCGCGCGACATCTGTTTACGCATGTTTTCTCGACCTATCCAGGGCATTTGATATGGTTTCCTACGACTACTTGTGGAAAAAGTTGCAAAATATCAAAATGCCCACTGAAATAGTTAACATCTTCAAGTATTGGTATGGGAACCAGATCAACAATGTTCGATGGGCTGGGGCTTTATCTCTTCCGTATAGGTTGGAGTGCGGGGTGAGACAAGGGGGGTTGAGTTCGCCTACGCTCTTCAACCTGTATGTGAATGAGCTGATTGGCGAGCTCAGCGGGACCAGGGTCGGTTGTTTCATAGACGGGGTTTGTGTTAATAATATCAGTTACGCAGACGACATGGTTCTGCTGAGTGCGTCAATCTGTGGCCTGAGGAAACTTGTGTCTTTGTGTGAGGAGTACGCCAAATCCCATGGGTTGGTGTATAACTGCAAAAAGTCTGAGATCATGGTTTTTGAGACTAGGGGTAGGACACATGATAATATACCACCTCTAATACTCAACGGAACAGCATTGAGAAGAGTATTCAGATTTAAATATCTTGGTCATGTGTTAACGCCTAGTCTCAAGGACGATGAAGACATTGAGCGGGAGCGGAGAGCGTTGTCAGTTCGAGCAAACATGATAGCTCGCAGGTTTGCACGGTGCTCACTTAAGGTCAAGCTCACCCTCTTTAGAGCTTACTGCACTAACTTCTACACATGTAGCCTGTGGGCAGGATATACGCAAAGAACATACAACGCTCTCCGCGTCCAGTATAATAATGCGTTTAGAGTGCTGGTGGGGCTGCCTCGCTTTTGTAGCGCATCTGGGATGTTTGCAGATGCACAAGTAGATTGTTTTTATGCAACAATGCGTAAGAGGTGCGCATCCCTGGTGAGCAGAGTGCGGGCCAGCTCCAACAGTATTCTGAACATGATAGCAAGCAGGCTTGACTGTGTGTACTTGGGTCGCTGCTGTGCCATTTCTCACGGGCTGTTATGGCGTACACAGATCTAAGCCCAAAATGTAACTACTAACATAGGTGTAAGTGTTACTAACAAGTTTTTGTGTTTTTGTGTTTACTGATATTTTTTGTATATTATGAGTCAAAGTTACTTTAAATAAATGTTATTATTATAAAGAAAAGACCACTGATTATTTCAAGCGGTTGAAGATCCAAAGGAACCTTAAATGGACTACATGTACAATAAGTACAGATTACTGTCACGAGTGCACAGCTTGTATGCCCGTAGCGTTCGTCCGCAAGCGTCTGGTAGTCGCGGAGCGTGTACTCGCGGTCACCTCTTTCACCTCGGCGGTGGGCACGGCGTAGGGCGAGCCGGTGGGGTTGTAGTTGGCCACCGGGCCCGCCACGTCCGCGTACGACACGTTGGGGCACGAGCCGGACTGCGGGTCGTCGACCACCTTCTGCAGGATCATGAGGCACGCCTTCTTGTTGTTCTCCTTGTCGCCTGCAACACCAATATGAGCAACTACTCTTACTTAACGTTCAAGTATACAATGAATTACTACTTGGCACTAAATATTTTATTCTTTGATCTTGACATTTTACTTCACAATCATCAAAATATCAACAAGTACATTTCTTTTGCTTCTGAGAAGAAACTAATATATTGTTACTCACAGGAGCAATAATTAAGATATCGGTCTGTTTAAATTTTTAAACACGTATCGCCTTGCCCTTAGTTATGCCACTCTAAATCTTGCGAGACGCTTTGATCAATTACAACAATAGACGCCGCAGAAAATTTAAATGATAGTGATGTCCAACAAATGAAACACAATTACACATTAATTACGATACTACAACATATAAGAGAACAGGTGTAACTGTAGCACCCTGTACAGTCCGCTCGTGTCGCAAGCGGGCAGTAGGCCAGCAACGTGCCGACGGTTCTGCACTATTTCGTGCATTGTTCTTATTTATGACTGCTAACGTTAATAATAAGCTGAGGTAATCGAACGTTATGCTCGTATTATGTAAATGTAGTTTTCGATATCGATTATCAGTCTGTATAGAGTTAATAGTGGATAATAATGAAATTGAATTTATTTTGATAACAGCTAGTAGTTGTTGGTATATATTATTTTATTTATATTATTGACTTTTTTTAATTGATTCTAGTTTTGATTGATCAATAGGAAAATAATGTTTTCCTAATTACACCCACCCCGGTTTGATCGCTGCGTAGGACAAGTGTTTGATCCACGAACACTTGTCTTGAGTCTGGATGTCTTTGCGCATGTGACCTGAATGTTTGTGAAACTCAATGCGATACCAAGGATTAAAATACTTACTGCGGAAGTCATTTTATTTTTAACATAATGAAACTCGGTAGTGTAAGATGCAGAATTGTCGATCAAGAATAAGTCAATCTTATTCATAGACTTTAAAAAAAGTGGTTAGTCATTGTCATTGTCGCGGCTCGACCTTTAACACCGCCTCATTATGCCGCGCTAACCGCACGTAATCATGGTTCATGTTAACTTCCTATGTGTAACTGACGGTAATTGTCAATTGACTACTAATAGTACAACATAATGGTTTCTTTTTTGTTCATTTTAATTTTATTTGACCTTTTTCTAGTGATGATTGCTTAAAATAATATGCACACAAAATTTCATGAGAATCGGACGAGCCGTTTCCGAGGATTCCAATTTCGTATACCGTGACACGAGAATTTTACATAATAGAGATATCAATATTTTATTCTATTAAAGTATGTGCTTACATTTATATAATTTATTGGAATTCAAATACGAAATAGTACCAATCAATTGTATCTTTTCAATACGTGAGCAGGTAATACTGGTCGGTATGACGGTATCACGAGCAGCACGGACGATACGGTCATGATAGCCGGTTAGGCTGCGTCTCATGCAATATAAATCCCGGAAACCGCGGTGGGTGCCGGTTAACCCGCCGCAGTTACCAATCCGGTACAATTTCCCGCCATCCGCAGCCGAAGCGAGATCATATCGCAAATCCAATATCAGATAATCTGGCGTTCAACTCGTCACCCATGTATAAAGATTATAAAAAAACAGATTTTGGTAACATTTTATTCTATTTTGATTTTTCTGCTTCTTGAAAAGGAAAAATCGCTTTGAAATTCAAATGTTCTGAATTTCGATCACTTGTCGCAGTTACCACAATGATATATAATGAGATATTTATGAACTGTGTGACTTCAACAGTATAAAAGAGTGACATTGAGCCCGCGACCATTCACATGTCAATTGATTTCGTCAACATAAATAGCACCAATTTAAAAATCTACACCATCAGGGTAGGGACAATGAAGGCAAGTCTTTACATTATGTTTCTTAAATGGCATTTTCGTATGGTTTTTACAAAAAGGCCGTCAAACTGCTATGACAATAAACCAATAGGTACTAATTCTTTACGCGGCCCGATCTTTGGACTACGAGCGAGGCGAGCGGCCACGCACGCGGCAGTAAGTGCGTTTGTGCTTCAATTTACAAACAATTTAAAGTGATTCGTCACACAACGTACTGTGTCACTTGTAATAGGTGATATTGTACACATCTGTCACACTACTTATGTGTAATATATAATGTTCCACGGAACATAACCACTCGGGCACGTAAAGTACTACAAGCGAAATTACTATTCACAAATCCCCATTACTGGAATCTACTCTCCACCATCGTCGTTCAGTGCTCTACTACTTCTTTTTGATGTACTTAATGGATCAGCATTTCAAAAATGATAAAACGAACTCCCGACTCCCGACACATTAGTCTTGTATGGTGGAACATAGTCAGTATCGTTTCTTTGTACTTATACAAATAATATTCATTATAAGTTTATTGCCTAGAACTAGTCGATGTGGTGCAGCTGCGAAGTAACGACATGATTAGTGGTGATCGACGGTATCGAATACATTACACGGCATTACGGGACACAGCTATTACAGCTAGCTATTGGCCGAGAGCCTACTCTAACCAGCAAGTGTTACACATCTGCGGATGACCGCAATGTCATTATAAAAAGAAAGCGTTTTATATCAAATCAATACGAAGTCTATGTTACAGAAACTTCTGGAATATATCTTACTACGTCTGTAAATATTTACTGCCGATAAAAAGTAAAACAGGGCGTTGCTCAATAATATTTCGGTCTAAATCAATATCTGTGCATACATAGAATGGAAAACATTGGACTCCCTCTTCCACACATAACAATGGAGTACCTTAATATAAACCTTGAAAAGCAGTCGAAACATTGTAATCTATTACGTAATTTGTCGAAAACGCTTTAAAAGTAAATCCTAAAGCAAAAGAAAACCACAGAAACGAAATGAGGTAATTTATAAGCAAGAGATTACGATCAATTGTCTGCCGAAATACAAGTGTATCTAGAATTGTGTCGGACACAGGATTTATCGACGGACCCTGTCGGCCATCGGTTATTTCAGACAAGAATCGAGACGTAAACGGACATCGAGTCGCGGTTCTATCGTATTCATGAACGGAATGATGAATACTAGATACGATCGGATAACGCTGAGCTTACGTACTGCTTACTTATTAAAACGGGTTAGGGCGACTTAAATGTTAGATGTGGATATCATCTCGTGTGTATTCCGAGTTGGGTGGACAGGGGTGTGCTTTGGACCTATATACTTGAATTCACAATTTATTAATACTTCAATATCGTCCTTATTAAACCAAAATGATAGGTATATCTTGGCGTTTATAACGAAATCCCGTAACTTCTTTTTAAACGACTCAGTAAGAGCTTTATTACAAACAAGCAATTGCGGATAACATAAATATCACAACTATAACAGTCTAATAAGTCTAAGTCTAATAAATATTTCACAGTTATATTAAGCAGTATAAATAAAAAAGTTTACCATAATAATAAAGAAAGTTACCTATATTTCAAGACAAAAACCTTTAAAACAGACTGTATAAGGCATCGTTTCGTAATAGAATCGCTCTGCCTTAGCTACTTAAAGGTGCATGAATACTAATCAGCGAATGATAAGGCTACCAAATTGTGGTGAAATTCAAATGAACAGGTGTAAGGAGGTGCTTATCTAACGAGGCCCGCCATCAAAGATTCCCGCCTGTCTTCAATTAATTAAGAACCTATTTGCACCTCGGAGTGCTCCACTTAATTTTATCAATTTAAGGCGCTCTTCTCTTGTTATAACAGTGTAAAATTAATAAACGGGTTTCTTGTTAACTTCGAACAATATTTTAATTAATTGGTACAGATTAGTATCAACGATATTGGCCATGATGGCTGCTGTTAACTACGCAGATGGTGTTCTTGTTAACAAATATAGTAACAAGCCAGTGAACCCCGGTTACGCAGCGGTAGATACACGACTGAAAACCAGATCTTTGATTGAAATCAAAAGCAACTCATAAGATTTAATGAAATGTAAACAATTTTTAGATTTGTAATTAGTTTTTGAAACAAGCTCCCAGAAAATGGGGCCAAAAAAAAGTCGTAAATCTTTCACTTTCGGCATCCTTAAATATTATCATGAAATAGCGTAAATGATAATAATACAATTCTACAACGATAGTTTACAAGACCGGCGGATCCGTTCATGATGTCGGCGGAAATAGCTGTTGTCGCAGTCTGTAATGTGACTTACCAACGACAGTGATGCACCTCTCCTGGAGGGACAGCTCCTTGGCCTTCTGCGAGATCTGCACGTAGCTGCCGCTCTGCTCCTTAATCTGCTTGATGTAGTTGCCGCCCTTGCCGATGATCATACCCGCCGTCGAGTTCGGCACCAAGATCTTCACCTGGAAACACCATGGATTCGGTAATGGGCGTGACGTGGAATGTCCAAATAGGTTGTGTTTTTGCGAGATGAAATGAATGGAAGATTTGCCCCGAATTGGCTCGCGTTACATAAGCTGCCATTAGCCCCGTTACCAAGTTGGTGACTCGCCAATTTTTATTCACATCTATTATGTATTAAGTAATATATTTAAGCCAAACTAATTTCCCAAATGCTAGGCAGATAGATACAAAGCATTTATGCGATTATACGAAGATTTTCCTAATTCTTATAATTAATATTTGGAGTCTGCGTAAGCTTCAACATTAATAAAAGAAATCAATTCCGTTCCATAGTCTTGGTATAATTAATACAAGTTAAGGCTACAAACTACCACGTAACATTTACAGAATAGTGTAAAATAATAGTTTTAGAAGTAATAAATTTTCTATGTTTATTGCTTGACTTAATAGAAGAAAATAATTTAAAATAAATTATAAACTAATGCATAAAACATAAGGTATAAAGGGTCTGAGAATGACTATCGGTCTAAGTCTTCGCCGACGTAATCTAGCTTTTTCTAACAGAAAAATCCAATTATGTTACCGAGCGAGCTGATTGCGACGTAAAATAAAACCGAGTCCACATTACTTCGCGCTTGAATTTTATTTTGTAGACCTTTAAGTTCAGCGTAGCACGGGTTTTATGTTCTCAAAATGGTAAAATACGGTAAAACAAAGGGTAAATAGGAGCTCCATAAAAAGTAAGATGATTTTATGTTAAATGATATTGCGTAAACAAGTGATGCCGGAGTATCCATAATTGTGAAAGGTTCGCCTCGCTACCACAAGTACTTTTGGCAATTTTGAATTGATGTAATAGGATGCTTGATTGTATAATATGAATTATTCATAGAGTCTCAATGTTGATCGATTGCCTAAACATTGGTTTGACGTTACGAAAGTACTTTTATTCACTTTGCGATGTTTTCGACTTCAATTAGAATATCGCTAAGGTCATTGCTCAAACAGACTCAGTAGACTAAAAAATCGTTTATGGAAATTAAAAAAAATAAAGAGATTGGTAGGAGACTTGAGGCGTGCTTCGGATTTTGTATTATAATATTTGAAACAAAACCTTAACCCACAACCCTCCTAGGTAGGCATACTACGTCCCAAAACCACAACACGTGGGTGATTACGATAATGTTCTAACAAACATACTTAACCCTCCCCGCGCGTCGACAGCGTTTTCAACAATACACTTACACGTATTTTAACCAACACCTCGCCATTCTAACTATTAATTGTATCTATTAATAGTCTGCAACCAGAGTTGTAGGTATAGGTTGTTGATGGTACCATTAGTCAACGTACCATGGGGTATGGAAACACGATCCTTGGATAAATTGTCTTCGGGCAACAAAGGCTGGATAATAGATTAATAGCCTTGACACAGGAGCCAATGAGTGATGATACTTCTAGGTACCTTCAGTAGAATTAGAACTAGTATTATATAACAGAGCTGGAACTAGGAACATTAATTAACTCTGATCTGTTTCACGAGACCCGCACAATTGTCGCCTGCTTTTAAGTTCGAGGAATTGAGTTCAGAGAGGTATGCTCTTTCTGAGGTTTAATTATAATACGGATTTTTTTAAGAATTCTAATTAAATTTACGGGTTTTAATAGGATGGAGATAATTATCCGGAGAAGAGGTCTAAGTCCCTGTTAACTGCATAAGATCTGATAAAACGTATTATGATAATGCTTCTCTTGTTCGCAGATTTAAATATGGATATTTCAGGACAAGCTTTTCACCGTAAATGCTTACAAATCAGTCCAAAAAAGCTTTTTATTTTCTTATATTTAATCTATACTTATTATACGGTATTGATCTTCGACCCTCGCAGTTCTCGGCGGGCACGTGGCCGCGCGGCGGTCACAGCCGCCGATATCGTCGTTCCGGCGCGGTAATCAGGCGAGAAGATAACTTGTAATAAAATAATGCTGGCATTACATAAGCCACGCCGATTGTTAATCGTGCACAGACGTTACGCCTCGTCAGCGTCGCTCACACGTTACCAACCGAGTTTTATTGCCACAGAGCTAGGGCTAATTGGGTTTTTCATTTTCATTTTATTTTCAAATTGGTTTATTTACTTTTTCTTTATTTTTAATGAATTTTTGCAATAGGATCACAGCTTTATAAAATGTTTTCAGATCCCAAGGTAAGGATAAAACCTTCATCAAAGTGGACATAAGAAAACCAAACATACTTATGTTAATAAAAAAGTATCATAACGTTACTTCTATATAAAACTACGTCAAATAATACCCAACCCTCTCAAATATTTAGTAAATCGCCTGCGAATTATGCTGTACCCAGGGATGGCATCCCTGAATATAACGTGGGCTTATAACGCTTACAATCGCTTTCAGACGACCGTACACCGAAGCAGGCCTGTCTCTTCGGGGATTACGGTATCAGCGCACAGCGACACTGTTTGCCTTTAACATCGTAGATACCATCTTGAATGTGACTAATGAAGCCGTTGAAGTAAGCCCGAATTCAGTGAAGCCTAAATCTCAATTGAGATGTTTCCACTTGGGAGGAGTGTTGACGGACATTGACAGCTAACTCGATCGAAGATAGTCCAGCTACAGTTTATCGCTAACTACTGGATGTTGAAACAACATTGATTAGTACAAATGACACAGAGGTGTTTATCGCGCCAACTAATGAATTACGTTCGCCGATAGACGCAACGTGATTCGTCCGCGTTTGACCTTGCGATGACCATTAGTTGCTAGAGTACTCGATGCACTTACAATGTATTGTGGAGCAAACGTACTTGTAAATGCTAGACAATGCGTCAGATCATACATTATTCCGTTAATAGGTCTTTAGGATGTAACAGTTCAACAACTAATTAAGTATATTGAAAGTGTAAACACATCACCAAAAAACGGCTTTTCCTGGACTTATCTATTGATATTAAATAACATGAATGCGATGAAAGACAACCTTAAAGTAAACGTTAACAAGTCTCCTGCAGTGTAACCGCAAATATAAAAGTCAGAATTTCTCTACAAGTATACAAGTGTATCCAAGAGTCTCCGGCAAGATACACCAAGCACTTAGGTATCGAACGAACCGAGCGAGTAAACACAAACAACACGGGCCACAAATAATCAAGTTTACATGAAATCACATTGAAGAGAACATACAATCCATTTGTACATGTCCCTAGCAACGTTCACGTGATTTATTTAAGTCTCCTAATAGAACGGAAGCTCATACATACATATGCATACTGTATGGCAACCACGACCACGGCCGCATACACCTTACTCCATAATTCAGACTTAATTTTCTAACGAAGTACATGTCGACAGCCGTAATAATATTTTAATGCTTTTGGTTAGAAAATTTGATGAGATTTTATATTGTTCTATCGTAAATGTCCCTGCATTTGAAGAGCTTAAGAAGACATTGACAGAAAATGATAAAAATATAATACAATGTAAATATAATATGCAAAGCAAAGGACCATTAGGAATTATTTAAAAGTTCCGATGCTATTAAAGAAGAAATTCATTATTCTGAAATTAAATTCCCTGAGAACCATTTTCAAGTACGTACTATAAAAACGATGAAACAGAAGTTGGATACCATTACATCCACCCCAAAAAGCCAAGTAATCAACACGTCAAGCAAGATCGATGGATTCGTCCGCGACAATAGTTCCCGAACACCGAAAAAATAAGGTTATTTACTGTGACCTCCTTACAGCTAAACTATTTTAAATTAATGGATCATAATGAGGATGTTAATTCGAATAAATATATGTACGTTGAAATTTAATTTGGACTGATTGTCGGATTATTATTTGATAATTAATACAAAATTCTATGAATTAAAAGATGACATCAAAGACTTTTTGGTGTCTTTATTTACGGTTAAACAAACCAGCTTCCAAATAGAATTTAGAAGTAATGCTGGTTTCGGGGATGTTCTGGTGTATTTCCCTAAGCGACCGTGTGCAAATGAAGAGCAGAAAGTAAAGTTTAAAGTCCATACTTATTTACCGGGAGTCACATTAATATGCAAAAGGTCTCCTTAACTGGTTATTACTGCAGGATCTCCTAGTCAGGTATTTGCGCTAGAATGTGGTAGAGGGAGGCAAAATTAACTATCATTGTAATTTGATGTCATATAGTATTTTCTAATTAGGTTTAATATTTATCAGTAGCGGACCTTTCATTTTCGCTATTGGAGAGGTAATAAATATTTTCTAATCATAAAAAATTTAAGCGAACACTTCCTGTACGTGTTATTCAATCGTTAAAAAACTAAATCGATTCGGTATTAGAGGTCGATTTGAAATGTTAGCTGCACCGGCAGACACGCCATGGATAACCTTTGGGTACTAAACATGCAACCATTACCCCATCGGCATCGGGAGCGCGGCACGAGTAACATCTCGGACTCGTAACAACTGGGAACAGATCGGTTTACTTTTGTTGCTTGATTCCATTCCATAAAGGTTTCGTTTTACCCTGAAGCCGTATCGAATCAATTTTCTTTTGTTTTTTTTTTTGTGGATACGCAAGCAATTGGAAAAGTGGAACGAAGTTGTAAGTCTCGTATGTTTGATGTACTTTTTGATAGCTACTATGGATCATGGCATACCAAGAACAGAAGAACAAAGTATTCAAATATTGGATAACATGGCAGAACAAGATTAGTTCAGAACTGTATTCTTGTTTAACGGTACGAAATGATGTCTGTCTTTCATTGCAAGACATACCTTTCGTTAATGTCGCTGGGGATCACTGCAAATGGAATCATGAAGCAGAGCTAGACGTCTAGACGTAACTCCATTTATGAGATAATTTAAAGATACAAAGCTTGGACGCTATGCATAATATTTGTGCAGAGTCAAGTGGGAAAATGTTACATTATACGTAATATATATATTTTTAACTATTAGAAAATGCAGAGGTGTAATTATAATGACCTAAACCCACAAGCGTTCCTTTATATGCAAAGAAAGCGATATAATCTATGAATACAAAGCTAACAGTTAACGGCGGGCGGCCATTTCTATGTTAATCCGAGTGATATCACGCTAAACGGTTTCTGCTTACAATCACAATTTGATTTTCATTTTGCCGGCCTGCTGTACACACAGGATAATGTTTTCACATCAAATTACACAACGTAATCAGTTTACGCCGTTTTACAGTATAAAAGCGAATGATGGTCATTTGTTTACTGTTTTCAATTTTCACTTTTTATGTGTAACCGTTTTGGGCTGACGAGGAGTCTACAAAAAAGTAGTACCTATATATAATGGAAGTTTAAAAAAATGATTGTTACAGTATTGTAAGAGAGACGGCACACTTCAGGGCGTATAGCTGCATCTCTTTTCCATAACAGGATAGTTTTAATACAAGAGTTGGTGTTAGGCCTTTTGGTCTAAATATTCCAATTCAATTGCTGGGTTTAAGTATAAAGACACTTATTGAATGGACGTCTTATCGTCATCGACAGCCTGATTGCCAAGCATTACGGACGGGTCAGATGGCAGTCGTTACTCAGCATAATGTTTGTAACCATCAATCATAGAGAAAGGACGACGATGATACAATGTGTTGTAAAAGGCGATTATTGTTAGTTTTATCTAGTGCTGCGTTGTCGCTGTGTGAGGCAGATAACGCCGCGCATTGCACTGCGTTCATGTTGTTATAGTGATATGTGTAACTATCAATTAAACAAGCACTCATGGTAACACTGTTATTCACATTTTAATTTAAAAGGATACAAAACCATTTTTATTTTCACGAAATTGTAACTCGTAATACATGTAACCTAAATTAGATTCATTTCGTATGATCGAATACAACATCTCAACGTCCCCGCCACGATATAAAATCAATCAAATAAACATCAAACAAGCATTTGATCTGTTTTACATTTACAAATTTCGGTAAAAACTCAAGGCAGGTTGTACAAATATGAAAATGGACGTGTTACATATATGTATCGAGTAATTTTTCCCATTAATTATGATTTATCGATCGTCTGTGATCTGTACGTGGAGCACGTGCCGTCGACACGTGGCCTGCCCTCGACCGACGCTAATTTAATATGCCGCCACTGATACCGTTTAAAATCGTTCACACCATTACTCAGAAACAAAGGCAACACGGGGGAAATTTGTTGAACGGTTTCATAACGTGTCTATTATGCTTTAATATCATCGAGGTGTATGAAGCGAACTTTACTTTTTCTTTTATTAAATCTTAGAAGGTAATGTTTTAATTAGAAATCTGCTAGGACAGCCTTTCTATTCGATGGATATCAAACACTTACTATTACTTTAATTATATTCAGTGACGCTACTCTTATATCAACGAAGTAAAGTTGTCTTTCGTATAACTTTATATAGAAACATGTAATACACTCTTCAGTTTCTTTGTTGCGGTCTACTAAAACATTAGTATGTAATTGAATACTGTTGTCAATCGGACTTCACTATTTGGCAACCAGATTGAAACAGTATTGAAATACAGCTTTTGTGTTTTAAATAAACATCAGTATTATATTTATGCGTTTCCAATTATATTTTAGTTAATTTCTCAATATTTCACCACATTTAGAATCTTGGCAGGTCATGTCGAAATTCTCGCAAGAACTGTTCCGTAAAGTTTAGACCGTCAAGGGCGAAAACATTCTTCAGAAGACTTCAATGTTTATTTTGTGAGTTTTAAAGTTATTCACTTGAACGGTAGGGAAAATTAAATATTATGTGAAGAAATAGTAGAAATATAGATGTGAAAATAATTCACCGTTTTTCATAGCGCGAAATAAGTAGTCACGCCTATAAGGGAAATAGTAAATATAAAAAGGGGTCTTCTGAGATATCAGAGAAAGAAAAATATTTGATATTTCATGTTTACTCAGAGAGTATAATACCTGAGAATACTATACAGGAAGGTGAACAAAGCTTCAGAGCTGTACAAGAGTAGCCGTGAGTGAGGCTAGATAGCTGTTCCGTTTGCTTGCTTTGATCTCTGTACCGAGAGGCCTATTGTCGGGATTGTTGCGAGGTTCCGGCAGCCGGGTCGGCGGCTCCCGGCTACCGATTGTGCGCCGCTCACGCCACGACCAAAACATTTGTATAAGATGTTTGAATTAGCTTCATAGAAAATGCTTTACAACTTAGTCACCAATACAATGTGGATAAACTATTCTTCCTGAAATAGAATACTGGAATAGTTTTGCTCTAGTTCAGTCCTAGAAACAGCGACTAAATTGTGAATTTACGGCATAATTAAACAAAACGCGAGTTGGTTGTTGTATAGTCGTTACATTTTACTGTCTTTATGTACATTGCTACAATTGTCTGTTGAAATCACGTATAAATTCACCTGTACAGCAGGAATCCTGTAACATGTGTAGTTGTGTACACGTGTAGACATAAACCTGATATGCTCAACAAACAAGCGACCTATTGGTCGCATAAACATGAGTCCGGTGCGCGGGACATGGGCTCGGAAATCATTGCGACAATCGCTTGTCGTGAGAACCCCACCCGTCGCACTAAACGTCAGCTGATGTAAGCATTAACGTGGTCACAGGGACAGTTATTATGAGTGATAACATTTTGTACCTTCCTGTGTATATACATTTCTGACGAGGAGCTATTAGGGTTCAGAAAAGAAGTGCTTGACGGGAAAAGTCTGATGAATTACTAGTCAGAACTTCAGATACATCCATGGTATAAGCAGAACCTTTGTAAGTGGTGCCTAACTGAAGCCGCTGTGGGTGCCTTTTCGTTCTAATTAATGCAGAACCTAATGAGAAAGCGGCAGAATAGAGAACAAAAGATGTATTTGCACAAAGACAAACTATAATATCTGGCTCGCTCTGCCTACCCTGACATACATACTGGCGTTTCATAGTAGGTACAAACAATGTAAGGCGAAGAGGCTGAATAAATATGTAAATATAACACTTTTGGCACAGCCAGCGGCGCGCAAGTGTTCAAGGGGGTCACCCGCTCCACCCGGGAACCGGCGTAAGTGCTTAATTGTGACATTTTGTTGCGGTTCTTACGTTTTTGAGGGTTCATAGCGAAATACTCTTAATGCCATTTTTAGGGTATCTGTAGCGCACCATCTGTGTGACCGAATACATAAAATCCGCCATTTTGGACAGAAATAACAAAAACAATTTACATTTTGTGTATTCACATGTATTTGAGATATGTGCTTGATTTGTTTGCTATTTATTCCAAAATAAAATAAAGAGCGCAGCAATGGTAGAATTCTAATCGCCAAAATCATTCATTGGAGAACGTTTTACAAATCATTAGCGTAATACGTGGATTTATGGGTACGGCGTCGCCCCTAGCCGAGTACGCAAGCGCGGAACACTGGAGTATTGCTCTTTACGGATACAGGCACCGCCGAAACAGAAATAAACTTTACAATAAATGAAATACGCGCCCAAATCTTTACTTAGTAGAAAAAAATATCCCTTAGCAAACAAATCAAACTGGGAACTAACACTCCCAGGTGATTGCAAACAATGCAAAGTTACATAAGAATAAGGAATGTAACATTTATTTAAGGGTTGGATCTAAATGGCTCGCATTTGTCTCAGTTTCGTAGCGTTGCTTACAATTTATGCGGCACTCCGTTGCGTCTGTGTGCCCGCATGGAGCGCCATGACACGCGTGATGCGATGATTTAGGGTAATGGGACTGATAACAATTGACAATATACTTTTTGCTAAGCATCAAGGGAAAACGCGTGAACATTAAAAAACAAATGGTGTGCATACATTTTTGGATAGAACTTTAATTCATGGTGAGGTCACGTCCGCACATTACGGCAGTGACCCATAATGCGTTGTGTCAATGTTTCCTGCCATTAAGTCTATCGTCAACAAAGTAGTTCGTTTTAGTGGCAGTAAAGTGCAATAGCGATTTCCTACTGTCTTTGAATATGCATATGTTGCTTAATTACAATAAAACGACTGATTGCAAAGTGTTTCGTATAATCAAGCACAACGTTTCGAAGGTTGTTTTATGCTAAAAATATTCGTTCCCTGGGAGTATAAAGAATGCATAATAATGAAAATGTGTTTTTTTCGGTTGTTCGGTTGCCCATCTATTGCTTTAAAGAAATGTTCAAACATTTGTACAAACAGAGAGTGAAAGCGTCCAACATACCTGCTTATCCCTATCCTGGGGCATTTTGGTGTCGACGCCCTCGGGGAAGGGCTTCACGAGCTCCGGTTTCTCCTTGATTTTGTCCATGATGAAGTCCAGCACCACCATGATGCCCTCCACGGAGCCCGTGATCAGGCAAGCTCGCTCCGTTGTACCTGTGAACAAGAGATAACTTACGTTAGCATTTCTTCCTTGTAAATACATTGAATTACTGGGAATGGTTTGGGGTGATATTCTATAGGAAGGCACAAAGCAAAGGACACGAGAACCTGCCACAATAAAACATAGAGGACTATATCTACGTATTTAGATCATCTGCTGGTAAAGCTCTGTTAAGATTTGCATCAGAACATTTATCCATGAATAAAAGCTAGATTAAGGCTGTATATTATTATGAAGAACACAAACAAGAGGAAAACGAACGACAAATCTCTTCTCCCTTAGTCTGCAATGGTTCCCGATGCAAAGATAAGTCCGTCACGTAATTAAAAAGATAAGCTTTCATAATTACCGTTGTTTAATCGGGAACATAAAACTCCCCTGTACTTTGGGGGAGAGCAGGTAGTACCAAACTCTGTAACTTCCCAAATTAAGTCAAATTCGAGCGCTACCAAAAATCCAATGGATCTCGTCAAAGTTAAAATAAAAATATTGAATAAACAGTAAATGGCATATTTGTATTCGTCCTCACAAAAAGTAAAGCGCTCCGAGACAAATCAAGTTATGTCGATGATTCCGATGCAAATTGCTCATTTATTTATACCGGGCGAAAGCTGGAAACTATATTTGAAATAAATATTCCAATTACATAAATCTTTAGGAGCTCCGACTGAATGATGTTTATTTAAATGTTACATAAAACTATACAAACTGACGAAATATGTTAATGGAAGCCCTAATGGTACGATCTAAAGAAAACGTGTCCGACGACAGGTTTATAATCTAATTCTAATAAACCTTAATTGGTAGAAGAAACTCGAATGGAACTCCCGCAGGTGCAGCCAAAAACCGAACATTTCGTAAACGTGTATGATATTGTGCATCCAGAAATAGAGCACTTGCCTCATTTTATGAATAGTTCTAAAAATGACGGATAGCGTTCAAACAGCCGCCGGCCGGAATCTGGCAGACTATCGTGATATGGGGTATCGCTCACGAGAATAATGTGAACCCATTTAATACGGGTGCACTTCATTTGTAAAGTGGAATTTTTGACATTCATTAAAAGGAATGTTGATTCAAGGTTATTTATTGGTTTGAGGTAACCAATTTATTTTATTCAGTGTCAAAATACTCTTTAACATGCCTATATTTACATTCCAATTTAACAGTATCTCTATAACCAGCTCTGTTAAAAGTTAAATGGATTTATTACTGACAGCTGCGGAGCTAGACCTTTTGTTTGTGTTATGTACGCGATGTGCCTCACGTGGTTTTAATCCATTTTCGTTTGTATTTTGGAGAACCATAATGGCAAAATGAGAGAAATACGTATCATTAAAGCTTTGCAGCAGCGTGCCCCGAATGGCACAATTACCGTTCAGATTCCAATTTATCAAATCCCTTTTGTGGAAGTTCAACCTAATCAAGGTTTAGGGGTTATCAGCGCTGGAGGGTTATGGGGTACGGCACCCGGTGTTTCAGCGTTATTGATCGTGTGGCCGGAGCGGGCGGCCAGCTTTGTGCCCAAATGAATAAGCCTTCGTCACGCGTTATTTATGCCAAAGTTTTATTGTGATTTTATCAATACTTCAATTTGCTAAGTTTGACAGAAGATTAATGGAGTTTCTAACGAACGTTTTAGCTATCACGTATGTATTTGAATAGAGTTTCGATTTTATAATCATCTACTCTACATATACATATTTCGAGAATGTCTGGCAACCTTCGATAGCTGTATATTTTTACATGTTTTACCATAATGGCTGTTACATACTTTTATTATGGCATTGTGTTTCTGAATGATTTACCATTCGTGATTTGATACATGAGATTACTTTTATTTTCTTGTGAATTAAGAACACAAGGGTGTGACATATATTTTAAAATACGTGTTATTTGGATTATAATGCTACATAATATACACCATGTATATAAGACGACGATGCTTGTTGGCACTGTTTATTTCATGACGTAAAAGGCAGCTGTCCCAGTGTTACCCAAACAAAACACTACAAATCATTGTTCTATTTCTGTATGGTGTTTATCCACTTTATTAGTTCGCGCTGTCTTTAGTCCTTATGAGATAGGCGAAGAAAGACTAATACAAATGAGAATTCTTTCTGGTTTTGAAATTAATGAGTTCTCTACCTGGTTGTTAGCTTATACGTTATGTTCACCGAAAATTCAACCAAATACGCAGCTATTAGCGGAACCAGTATCAGCTACAATGCAGTTACATTACGGTGTGTTTCTCGATTATTATGGGTGATGAGCTAATTTGTTCCTCGCTGATGCAACGCTTACGCTACACCTGGTAAACGCTGTTTCTATTGCAACGTGTTTACAATACTAATGTTGGATGCGTGACTCGTTTCGTTTTATTCAACCGTTAATTGTGCCGACAAGACTATTAGATATATGAACTGAAACTCACATGTATGAATTAAATGTTGTTTACTAGAAGTAGAAGTTGCTGACAGAATTTCGTCACAAAGATATTTTATTATTGGAACGTATGCGTAAACACGGTTTCGATATCCATTGCTTCTCTCCCATATCCCTGTTGGACGGCGATCGGGCACGAACAGAGCTTTAACGTGTTTTCCGTGGAACAGGGCTTAATACCATCGTCTCCCAAACATAAGGCACCTATTGAAAATTTCTTGTTAGAAATACTCCATCACGAATTTGACTCAAAAGCTGCACCAAGCGTACGTATGATGTAAATGTTTTACTTGACAACGCTGTTCAAGCAGAAAGGCAAATAGTCCTGACAAGTGCAGCAACAGGATCGCAACATGCGGAAATACGTCAATGGCAGGGATTGACCAATTTCCGTCTTGTATTTGCCTCGGGGCTGCAAATATCAATGCTACAGGTTTGAAATACGGCTGAAGCCGTGTGTGCAGGCTAACTAGCTTGTTAGTTCTGTTAGGCGGAGTCGTGTAGGATTACGCCGACTTCGATGTTGAAAATTTGTTATACACGAAGCAACAGTTAACAGAATACATTAAAATAAATATTGCTTCATTGCTCTTTACTGAAATATGCTTCAAGAGTACAGTTTACTGCCGTGTAGGAAGTATGACAATGCGAAAGGTAATATAATTATTATTTATAATGCCGTTATTGTCAACACCAAATGCCAAATTCAAGAATGCACACCATAAAATTATAATATTGTTCTGCTATTTAGATATTATTTACGAATTATTATTGGAATTAGTTAATTACCTTGATGGCATCTGAGTTCAAATATATAGCGTGATTAATATTTATATTTTCCTGTTCCAAACGCCTTGATCAAGCTATAACGTTCTCGGTTTTAGAATTAATTCTTATCGTTATACGAATATTTAGTTTCCTTGTAGATTGCCTTCTTTGGTAATAAACTCTACGAACAAAACTAATTATAATATGACGAAAATGTTTGAAACTAAGCAAGTCAGGTCAGAGCCAAAAATAAATTTGATCAATTTTTTGACTAAAGAAGCCCCGAACTCTCTGGCTCTCTCTGGAGCCTTGAATACAAAATGTTTCAGCGGCATTATTTTATCCCGCAAGGAACTGTTTTTGTTTGTTCAAAAGTTTTTTAATATTAAATGCTGACGTCCCTAATGACAGTTGTTTGTTGAAATCGAAACAAAAATCTTAATTTGAGTTGTTTCTGAAAACAAGTTTAAATCCCAGAACACGACAACATTTTGAGCCGATATAAATTAAAGAACCTTAGATACCTTAAAATGATTGGAGGAAAGTTTTTGCATTATTATAATAGTGTAAGTATTTTCCTCAAATCTTAGATAAACCTGCCATGCTATCAGTATTCTAAGAATAGCGACGCTAGTGGGTGGGCACGGGTGCCTACAAATTGGTGGAGCTCCTAAACGGAGCCTAGTGACGTCAGGCAACTACAAGAAAGCGGAGGAGGATGTACCTCGTGAGACGAATTTATTGTTCCAGTCCTCTGCTAAGATAAATAAGTAATAAAAGTGACGGTTCATACACTTTTAAGGCATCTTCAAACGTAAACAAGGTTTTGAACGTTACGTGCCCCACTTCTGTTGAAGCCTCCGTGATTAGCAGCTGAAGGCTACGCTTTTGAACCTAAGCGTTTAACTTTTCAATCGATAGTACAAAGTGCAGAGTTATCGCCTGATGCCACACAATAACAACTGTTTAGATCCAAGGTCATCACCACGAGGCACCTACTTACGGTGTTACATTACAGCTCGCTTTTCCTAACAAATAAACAGTAAATACGGCGCCTTACATTATGCTAACCGCATCGCATAATATTGAACATATAACTCGTGTTTGACGCAAACTAAAACCTGTCTTGAATAAATACATGATATTGAAAAGATGGAAGAAATACCTACACGAGTGAGTGTGTCGAGGCATCTTTGGCGAGAACACCAACCGCGGGAAATTATGCAACGAACAGGCACAGTGTCATACACAACCGGTCTTGTTGAGTAACTCCCTTGACCTTGAAGCATTGGAAACTAATGCAAACCATTCTATATCATACACTTTACAGTTTAGAGCCCATTATCGCCCAACGAAGATATTGTAGCTTGGTATTAGTCCAATGCTATGATAATTGAGAACAGTGGGCCAAAAAACAGTACCTAGTTAGAAATAGGTAGGTTGTTCATGCGTTGGCACAAATGCGAGCAGTATTGAAATCTGTCGCCGCATTCGGCTCGAACATTTGTCTAGTGCTGTCCGGCCGAGTTGTGTCGGCGCGTGGCCGCGGGGCGCTCCCGCACGCGGCCGGCTTGCCCACTCGGTCAGCGCAAGGCCGCACTCATAAAGAAAGATTATCACTATTATCCAATTATACATGCTATTGAGTTATTGTAGTACTTCGCGCGAAGATATTCCGCGTGTTTACACTGCCAGTTATGAAACACTAGAATATTAAGTACTCGAGTCTGTTATAAATCATTAACGTTGACTACTATGTAGGTCAACTATTCAGAGCGGTCTTTTTATTTTAATAGTTACCGCGGGCAATGTCAAACTGTCATCGGGTAAACATGAATTTTGCTAATGAATTTCTGTAACTAAATTTTATTTTTAAACGTACAGTTAAAAATGTTATATTTCCTCTTTTAACTACATAAAAACTTGTTCAGTGGTAAATCAACCGATAGATGGCAGCACATGTTTCGTTAGAAGATAGAGCTCTTAATAGATTCCACAATGTCGCATAATAAACCTGTTTAGGAAACCACAGGTATTCGGTAAATTGCGAGCGTTTGGAAAGAATAGAATAACTCAATAAATGTGATACGATCCCACATTTATGAGCTAACAGAAATGAGAGCAAGGTCCTGAGTACGATGCGAGATGCGACTACATCACATCTGAACACGGTGAGCGCTAATGTTATCGTACAATTTACATAGATTTAGTACTCGAAATGTCATTAAGATAACGTTTTTATTACAGCTATTAAAGGCAAATAAAATGAAACTTATTTGTACTTGTAACTAATGTCTTATACGTGTCAGATACAGATAGACCGAGTCGAATGTTAATTAACTTTGCATAATTAAATTATTTATTCCTAATTAATATTTACCACGTTGTTGCTTAATAAATGATAGTATAGGATCGGCCTTGGAACACGTTTTCCCTTTTTATTTGCACAATTAATTCGCACGCTTCTTATAAATGACATAACAAAATACATCCGCATAACTGCGATAAGTGTATGTTAATTTTGGGACTAAGAGTTAAATGTCGCGACTATTACATGACAGGCTTACACAGCTCTTTGGAGACCCGACTTAGTTGAAGATACACAAGACTATGTGAGCGCAAACACTGAGTAAAGCTGAGCACACATAAATGTAGAGCTACTATTCCGAAACTACACGAAGGCAGTAACTTTTTAAAAATCAGAGATGAAAGGTTTTCGCCGAGTTTGGAGTCTATGAGAGATTTTTTCGTAATGTCGTCAGAGTTTACGTCACAGCGCTACGTAAACCGTAGCAGTCCCACACGCGGTTACTAAAACCGAAAGTGATCTCCGAGTGAGACAATAGTGAATAGCTGCTACAGTAGAACAAAAACTATTCTATTAGATGTGACTGTGTCAAGACGTATGTTTTGTTATTTTTGGGTCAAGGCCCCGGGTGCTTAGCCAAATACCAGCTCCATATCTTCGACGTGCGACTGACAAGTTCCTCGACGAATGATGAGCGAATGTGTGTCGACATTTTTGTGCTTTTTTTTTCTTCTCGAGGTCGGGCAAGGTTGTTCGGTAAACAAATTTTAGAATATTACTTATAAGTTGTATTATTTTGTTTTAAATTGTATTATGAGATTTGTGTGTTAAGTTATATTTGTGTCAAGTCGCATGTTTACGTCAATAGAAGCGGCAGTGGCCTTGTTAGAGTCGGATCGCCTTGCGTTGTAATGCTAAGTACCAATTCAAAAAAGTGTCTGTTATCTTGCGGAAAAACGATTATTTATTATACTTGATATTTTTAATGAAGGCTAAGTTAATTAGCTACCAAAAGAAGTCAACAAACTTTAATATTTTATTATAAAGAGATTTACGTCCATCTGTAAGTGCTACAAGATATAAAAAGACACTATGGAGCTCTACATTGACTTATTTCATCTGCAACAAAAACACTCGCAACTCAATGCTAACAGAATTAATTCACGAAACCGCTCTCGGACGTTGAATGGCAGAATAAACTCTGTTTAACTTTGTCCGTACGGTGAAGATAGGCGTCCCAGTAGCGAGGAGGCCTTAGTTAAACAGTAGGCCACGGCTAGCTATTAATATAAAGCAAAGGTACTCGTAAGTCTTCCTTCACAGTGTCTGTCATCACGAATAATAACAGCTCTACATTACTGTAGTGCGCTAACAATTTATCGTGAACGTCCTTCCGTTAGCATGCGCAATGGCTATCAAATAAAAATCTATTGTTCTTGCAGCTTTTATATCGTTTAAATATTCCCATTTTTGTTTGAATAATTCTGCTTTTATATTCAATGGGACCGTTTTTAGGATAATACGTTAAACAACTTAAAATATGCAATACCATTTTTAAATCGAAGTTTGCAGGTATTGTTCTGTTTTTACCCTGAAAACTATTAAAATGTTGCACCTCATATTACGTGCCATAAATTACTGTTTTACGATTTTGACATTTAACTGCAATAATTCTAAAGAGTGGACCATGGGCACTATAAAGCTAGGTTTTCAAAGCGACCAGTTTAACGACAGCCAAGAACAATAGAACTAACTGTGTAGTTCACGATGCAACATTAATTAACAATTAACCTTTATTGTTTCCAAGCAGGTTCTATGTCATTAGTGGAATAATGGAAAAACCTGTGCATCTAATACACTGTGATAATTGCATGGATAAATGCGAGGTGCACTCGTTATTACGCCACTTGAAGTACCGTTTTTGTGTTACGCATTTTTGTAGCGTTACGAATGTATCGCGTTTCAGCCAGTTACATGGTACGTCAAAAAGAAGAGGTTATTTGAGTTTGGCTGGTTTTTTAAACTAAGTAGGTATGTACCAATTGCTATAACTATAGTTTTTAAAAATCTTAAAAATGGCTCTATTTTTATCGTTTAAAAGAGCTTAAAATTATGGAACATGATTGTAACGAATCGATACTTAAATGTTTGTCTTGCAGATGAATGTCTAGTGTCCTGGCGACGCGGCCACTTCACTTAAGTGAAGTATTCTTGTATTTGAACAGTAATGGCGTAAGAATCTCTTGTGTTGTATATCTCAAGTCTGGATAGGACTGTAGTGTAGAGTGGACATAGCCGATTAGATTTGTGCACCAAGACATTTCGTAATGCATCTTCATTAAGCTAGCGTCCCCGGTATGTAGCGAGAGTATGTATTTCCGGTTGAGCCAAACTTTTTTGATCGGTAGCCAAGTTTTATACACACCTACAAGTAATAGGTGTGTTTATATTGACTAAAGAAATCTGGTAAAGACAATAAGGGAGAGAAGGGAAACTTTACTCAGCTGAGGGACAGCTTTAAGGGACTCTTAACGGGTGTATTTATAGATCAAATAACAATAAAGTTTCCCTACAAGCACAAGTTTTCCGGCTGCTGAGGTAATTTTGTGACATTGAAATGTCGATACCTATAGCTAGCATCATGAAGCACAGTACGTATAATTTTCTAGTTTAAACAACAAGGTGAAGTGGTTGATTTCCAGCGAAATACGACATTGTGTTTCGCTGGAAACAATTACTTATAGACACTTTGCAGTTAAACTATTATTTAAGTATGTAGCAAATTGTTTCTGTAATTTTTGCTTACATCGTGCATGTCTTCAGGCTCAAAATTGAACAGTTTTTAAATGTCTTTGTATGTACCTTAGTCTTTGAGTGTTGGATAAGTCTAAAGGGAGTGACGTCGGGCTACACGCTCGCATACTTGCCACGTTTTCCTCAATCGTTCTCACGATTCGAAGTCAGATAAGCATCATGATATATGTACCGGTCATCAGTGTACTGAAAATCATTGAATGGCAACACTTGATAAACTGGCTGTAGATTTGACAACCGGACTAAGGTTAACAAAAAATCTGGTCCGTACTGTACTTTTTTTATGTTAAATCCTTTTACTCCTCAAAAATATATGAACCAATTCCCGTCGCGTTTATTTATAAAATTGTGACCGTCGAAATGGCGAAGCTCAAACTCTTATGTGATTTCCAATAATTAATGACTTCCTAACTAATATTTTATGTTAAAACCTCGTAATTACAATTCAATCTCCAGCCATTTACCGAAACTTTAATTTGTTCTTACAAAAACTCCAAGAACGAGATGTACTCGTAGATAACTAGAATCCCTTAATCCTGTGTCTTCGTATAATGACTGAATCCCCAGAGCCCTCAGTAATGGCGCACTTCAGAACAGTTAATACGAAGGGAAACACTTGTACGAATCGATGTAGTAATGCGGTGATTTCGGGGAGGAACCTTCCTATAACCCTGTAGTTTAAGTACGGGCTCGACGACTGACCGTCTCTTGGGAATTTAATGCAATGACTATGAATATTAAGCTCCCTTTCTCGAGTATGTCTCAGATTAAGACGTGTTATGTAACGAGCTATTCGAATTTAAGCTCGTTTACTCATAGCTATTTAGCTATTTTTCAACGAATTCGTGCCTTACTATGAATCAAAATTCAAGTTCTTAAGAATTTGATGCAAATCTGATTTGTCTGTGGATATTTTCCGAGGGCTATTCACAGAATAGTTTTTCAAGTAGTGTGGCTATTGGGTCACCGCCGTGCCGCCATGCCGCCGTGCCGCAGCCGTGTCTACTTGTCTAGCGTTATTATGTCAAGAGGTCTGCAACTTTGCTTTAGCGAAGCAGCAATCAATAATAGTGGCATTTGAAATTCTAGCAGATTCTTTAAAGGAATAATGAAAATTGAATATTCATGATGAAGTTCCGTAATTGGTTTTTGCAAAGCAGAAAGAGAAAAACATAACTTCTGCAGTTTTCAAGCTTTTGCAGGAGGTTGGCGCAATACGTATCTTTGCATTTAATCTGTCTGTAATCTTTAAAAAATATTTATTAATTTGAAATGATAACGTACGATTACTTTGAACACAGACAAAGCATTTAATTAGACAATATCACTTTTACTAATGTTTTTATATAATATTGTTTAATTGGTCTCAACCTCGCGACTCTCACGCGACAATGATTCGTTTTAACGACGACGTCAGGCGGTTGTGTACTCCACCGTATATCGGAACTAAATGATCCATTAATTGTAATTTGATTGCTTTCGCGCCGTTGCGAGCATTTTAGGTGAATTAAATTGTCATTTGTACATATACTAATGTAATACTAATAGAACTTACACACACACTCACACAGTAATAGCTTAAGACAAGAAAAAAGTTAAAGCAGTAACATTACCTGTGAGGTACTATATTATATTTATAAGTATTCCACTGTTTTCTTGCTAAACAAAGTAGATTTCATTAGCATAAAAATCTAATTTAACCTAGTCGTTTCAGTTGCAGTTATACGAACAAACATTAAATGAATTGTTTCGTTCTAGCTCATTTACTTTAAGATGGAAAGTTACGTAACAACATGCCATCATTTTAAGTAAACATAATAAAGTTATTTACTAGTGTCAGTGGAGTAGAGCCAAAATAAATTTCTCAGATCTCTCACATTCTAGACTTATGCATTTGATGCTATGAGAAATATTGTGATATATGTAGTCCTATGTATAATGTCCGATGTATAAAACAATACATCCAAGGACCCACCAGTGACAACTAGACGCCGTGACGCAACTTAATCGATATGCGAATACATTTCGATTGAATTACACAAAAAGATATCTTTTTATAAACTGTACGTTCTATGTACGGTTATGTAAAACACAAGCAAATATAACCTTTATGTTCATTATAATAAAGTGGAGAAGGGTGTTGAGTAATCATACCATATGAGTGGTTACTCATAGAGGCGAGAATATTTTAAATGTCAAATCTTGTGCCAACATTAACATTTTTGATCGATAGGCCGGCTTAAGGCTTTATACATTATCATTAGGTTGGCATTTTTATAACGACAAAAGAAACTCAAGGTTTTTAAGGAGACAGTATATCTCACATAATATATCGCTGATATCCTGACTTTCGTGCTACAATTGGAATATCAGTAAAAACCGTTTCATTTTTTTTCTAACAGAAACCTCAATGTATGACCAATGAGTTTAATTAGTATCGATCTAATACACCTTGAGATATGACGTAGTCCAACTGCTCAAGTATGTAGAACAAACACGTTTTCTGTATTACCGGTCGTTCATTTCCCTCTCGGCAAGAGCTACATGGTCTCCGGCCGTAACGGAACGTAACGTCACTCTTAACTAGTTGCAAGGTCGCCTGGGGATTCGAAAAGATTACGGCGGCTGATAAATCTTCGGGGACTTCTAATACGGTAGTTACCAACACGTTATCCGACATCGTGGGACGGATAACACTTGAATTAGGATTAAATGTCAGCCTACTGTTCAAGGATGTTACGTTCTTATTTTGCTAATAGGTTTGGGCTGATATAAGAACCCTGTGTTAAGCTTCTAAAAGGTATGTTTTAACTTTTTATTATATCAGGTTCAAATTACAAAATAGGAGATAGAATATAAAGAGCATAAAACTATTCCGACTTTATTTATTATGTATGTGGACAACGTACTGAACGTTTGAAACAATATTGACTTGAGGGATTTATGTATTCAACCCTCATTAGGAAAATGCTATCAGTAAACAAAATCAAATTCCCCTATCCCGCCACTGAAACGCAAAGCGTAAATAACTTCATAAAAATAACAATGAAAGAATGACAGCAGTGGCCGGCGCCCGGTGGCCGCGCGGCCCGTGAGGAGGGTCACAAACAAAATGTCAGAAACAATCCAACTAACAGGAATGCTTCAGACATTTCACCTTTGACCCCGGCTTATGTGAATTATATGAATTACTTTACATGCAAATGTTACGTGAAAATATTCAGCTTTGTTGAGAGCCAGCTGAAACGAAAAGCTCAAGAATTTTATTTACTTTGAGAAGTTTATTATTTAACTCGCTCGTATTTAGGGGCTTACACAAAGCTCAACTACAATGGTATTAAATTCACTTTCCAGTCTCGAAAACAGTTTTCATCAACAAAAAGGCGACCGGACAGCTTACTTTCAGCAGTCCGCCATATTTAAATTCAAAGATGTAATACCTACAGCATTATGTTTGATATTTAGCTAACGAAATACCTCTCTATGTTAATTATGTAGATAAATGACTCATTGATGTCACTACGTGACTATGTCTAGGGTGTCGTCGTCTTAGTAAAAGGATTTACAAATAATTAAGTTCCTGACATCATGACAAATATAGGATTACTATATAATAGATGTCTAATTCAGTATCTAATTAAGTATAATTTTATTTAGGAGAGTGTTACATACAGTGTTAATTAAATTTGATGTTGGACTTTGTATTTATCGAATTAAAGTAAAACAATGAAAAATCTCAAAAGATTAAATACAATTACGAATAGTGTCACACATTCACGTCATAATCCGTTAATCGGCGCTCGTCGCCCCGACCCGCTCCGGTTCGCAAACCCTAAGCCAAGAAACACGCGACCTGTCCAGATTGTCAAAGGGTAAGCACATACATTATTCACGTGGAAAAACTCCCCTCCAACTAGCACATAAATAAGGTCGGCTACACGAGGAATAAACCAGGCGCTGGTCACGCCACGCGCCGCAGCGACATCGGCGTCGAGCACCTAGCCTTATAAAATCGTGCAAACTTTTTTCCTAAGCTCAGATTACACACGCTTTACATCGGTCAAGGTTAGGTCGTGGTAATTATAAATTTATTTTACAGTTAATAACTTGTTGGGAAAGGAGAAGGTGTGTCAATGTGTGAAGGTCTGTCGTCGAGGTTTTGCTCTGTTTTGTAATGTTGCAAGGATGATTAGACATTGGTAAGTGACGACATGATTGTGTAGTACAGGTACGTTTAGCTTTCCGCACCACGAGAACCCGTTTCCAACTCGAATGGAGCTATCTATTGAAATAACCAATAAAGCGTTTAATCACAATCGTAACGTAACGCAACAAGCGTAAGATAGCTGCAGTATAAGACAAGCTGAACAGTGATCGGCCAGTTAGCGTGTGTTCGCATTCCTTGGCGCTCAGCGTCACTGATCCCGCGTGAGTAATGCGTCTGTTTGTCAGCTCGTGTCGGGAGGAGCTGCGGCAGTAATACAACATACTCTTGACGCACCCTACGGGGATTACTTTGTCTCCGGCGACAGATCACGCGGGCTGCGGACATGATGCCGCGGAGTCACGCTCACTGATCCCGATAGCCTCGCCGTCACGAGCTCATCGTTTTATGTATTTTGTACGTGAGAGCGCCGCGCTACATGCTTCATTACGCCATTTGTTTGCTAACATACAGCACTAATTGACTTACCCATAAAATATAAAGTAATAGTTTACTTGATTGGATCGACTTTTCGATTTTAAGCAACATTTACTGAATGTCTCTAATTTAAAAATATTGTTAGGAATGCAAATATAAGGGCATTAGTTTGATACTATGCATTACGTTCATACGAAATCATATTCAAGATTACTCTGGAGCTTTGATCATCCATACAAACAACTCAGAGCCCCTCCGCTCCTAAACGCGAAGCACTGAGCCACGGAGCTTTTGAAGCATCAATTGTAAATGCTTAATCCTTCTCTAAAGGTTGGCAAACATCACTTAATCTGGTACTCTATTAGAAATGTTTATAAGCTTGGTTAAAGAGAGCCGTGGAGTCTTCTCAGCTAGCTTTACAGTTTAGGCAGCTTGTTAGTTTACACAACATCGCTCCTGACACCGACACGCTATTTGTGGCAGCTCGACATCACGACACATCACTCTCACGCGTATTCATGCAAGAAAAAATATATTTTAAAACTTTCTGTTCCGTCCATCAAAATTATTGCATCATACAGTTTAAAACGATGACAAGTTTATTTCTAGTTTGTGTATTTTATGAGAGATACTAAAAAATACATAAACAATATTAATAATGTCTCCTAAACGTATGATATGGTATTTGAAGCAATCAGTTATTGGCTTGTTTAGTCTATACTCCATCGACAGTCGGCGGTACTACGAGCGGTTAACATGCGCGCGCGCATCTCTCGACATTGACATCATTCACAACATCAAAGTAAATAAGGTGAGATAAATCTTTATAGTTTATGTGAGCCGGTGGAACTTTGTTCAGTCAGGACAGATGGGCTTTAAGTGCCTTTAAATGGTCAATCATTTTGGTCTGTTTACTGTGTCAATTATAAGTTCTAACACAGTTAGTTTTTTACGTAAATATTTTATTTCTGTTTTAGGCGCCTAGTAACCAAAAAATACGCAATAAATTAAATAATTCAAAAGTTTGAAGATTCAAGAGGAATTAATATCCTTGACAAATATATCTCGTCGTTAATTACATGTTAACATAATTTAGATAGCACGGCGACCAATCGACCGGAACATGAAACAAGTCCACGTTAAACTCTCCTAGGTAATAACCGCTGGTTGTTTATAGCCAGATGAGCCAACCATTAGAGTTAACCTAAATTGTTGACAAAACTACATCAAGCAATTTGGCACAGGACACGGCCAGGATAATTAATGTCATTCATTGCGCGTGCGCCTGTCATGGTTATTTTTTGCCCGACTACTTTGTTAATACTGGCAGTGCGGTCGCGGCTTAATTTGAAATGGACAAAACAGAAATGAACTAATTGAAAGGCACAAATTTGTTCTTAAACAATTAAAAAATATTAATTGAATTTCTTGGAATGACGGTTTTTGTTCTTATTTAATCCTACTGATCATTTTAAACGTGAAAATTTGTATGTATGGGTGTATGGACGTTAGTTCCTCTTTAACGCAAAAACACTGAACGGATTTAGACAAATCTAGGTACACAGAAAGCTTATAACCAGGTTTAACACATAGGATAGTTTTGATTCAACTTTTGTGTCCCCGTGATCATTTTCGATTTTCAGAGGGCGGGCCCGAAGGCAACATCTAGTTATTGTCTAAACCTAAACCTAGTTCACATTAATTATAACTTGATATTCTAGGACAATATAACGAGACACAAATCAAGTTAGTCAATACATTATTTTGATGGTCCAATTAGCGGCAGATTCTATTCACGCACAAAACTATTAATTGCCTGACGTTATTTGTTCTAATTGGGACTGTTGTTTGTTTCAGTCTGAGTGATTCCCTACACCTACAATGTTGGGTAGCTAACTAACTGTAATTAACTAATTAGTAGGGAAAAGTAAATAGGTTGTGTTAAACATACCTACCTATATACAAGTGTTTATACTTGAGTGGAGTCCAAATTAAACACACATTAGAAAATAGCTGATATTATAACGCCAATTTCATTTAGGTATCAAAGAAACGTTACAGGCTCAGTTAAGTAATCATGAAAGGTAGGCTTTAAGAGAAAGGCCTTTTGAGCTAAAAAATAGTTGTATAAACAATAGCAGCCTACGAATATTAACATGAGTCACTGTTTGCTTAACTGCAATCAAGGCCGGCACCATCCGGGTTCGGCTCTGTTATCAAACATGGCTAAGCTTAAACTACTGCCTCTAGTCGTCAATCCGCCGACAATTAAATATAAACAACCACAAAACAGAATAATCTGACTCCATAGTTCGTAAATAGTAACAAGTGACGTAATCTGACATCAATGTATACCTAACTAAGTACGTAGGCTAGCACGCACGTAAGGCATAACTTCTACTTATAAATCTAGTGTTTACTTAAAATAATAACAAGTTCTTGTCAACGTAGTAACGTGCGAGTCGGTAAGTTTACTATTGAAATTAGGATAACACGTTAAATGAATGGCAGCCATAAATAATGCTTAAAAATACATTGCTATTGTGGTACAAATGAGAAAAGGTCACGTGACCTTTTAAGCTCTATACGTAAGTAGTGCGAGGCATCCCCGTATGCCCCCTACATTGTATCGAGTAATATATAAATGTTTACATGATTACAGACACAGAACATTTATTCAGGACTAGCTGTTGCCCGCGACTTCGTCCGCGTGGTTAGAAGATATAAGTTAGGAATTTTTGAACGGAAGCCCTCGAAGATAAATAATTTTCCATATTCCACATTTTCCATTGTTCTTCTCTCCTATTAGGCGCAGCCTGATGGTATATAGCCTAAAACCTTCCTCGATGAATGGTCTATTCAAGACAAAAATATTATTTCATTTTGCACCGAACTCTTCAGCTTTATATATTAGTATAGATTGTAAACCTAATATTTTTGGATCACACAATTCCCAGGTTTGGCCTGGAGAGAATTCTATTTTATTTTGATTTTAAACGCAATGATTTAGGTGATGAACTCGTGTTAGGAATACAAACAGTAAAACATACATTGTCAATACAATAATTAGATCAAACACTATAAAAGGAGTTCCTTTTGTGCGCATGAATAGAATATATTGCGGCATACAAAGCTATTCAACATTAATGATAATATTAGCGTGTACTAGGGCGACATGTCTAATCAGGGCTGGTTGCGTCGTTACGAGTGCGAGCCACCGCTCGGAAATCGAACCTGACACTGTGACCTACATTCTAATGAAGCGCTACTGTGTACGAGGAGTATTGCGCATAATATCTGTATTCTGCTAAACTGGTAAAGTTGTTTGGCTGCTTGTTAACTCGTGTATTGCAAACTGTATTAGCCAAACAGCAAATGTCTCAATGCGTTATTCCATAATCGAAATTAACAGTAAAATTGCAATTTTACATGAAAATATGGAGAAAGCATTCGTTTAAAATACTCAGAGTACATGCTTCGTGTATAAAACACACAAATCAGAAAACTTTAGCTTGGTATTCATCCATTATATATTTTTTCTTAACCATAACCAGTTTCGATCATAAAACATTAGGAGAATTCAAAGTTTTTTATTGTGGACATAAACTATAGCAATAAAATCGTCAGGGTGTTGCCAACCCGCTAATATTATTTTTATACAATATCCACATTTGCATAACAATTAATTATCATTTAAATATCAAAAACGTGTCGTGACTTGGAATAGAGTGAACAACATGTGTATCTCTTTATATAAATGTTGACGTATGTAGAAATAAATACATAATATATATGTTAAGATATTGAAAACGTCAGGAAGGCCATTACTGGTATTTTTCTTCCGATAGTTAAAAGCTTCTCGTATTGATTACAGTTTTTATCACGAGTCATATGGTATTCAACAAAGCTATTAAAACCTCATTAAACACTTTATCTTTGCTAAATATTGGCAGATTCTCAAACTTCCATCGCAGAAATCGCAAATAAATCAGACAGTCCGGTCCGTATCAGACATAAACTGCATAAACACTATTTATCTATCTTTTACCACGTCTATGAGCCTGTTAATTCTTACATTAGCACTTTTACACAAACTTACAATAGAATACAGTATCTGCGTTGTGCAAGTGATCGCACGCCAGCCTTGACACGCCTAGACAATTTGAAGCCAAAATGATGTAAGTTGAATGGACCTCAAGATTTTTATCAAGCCTTGTTAGCCTGATTGTTTGGGCTTCAAAACTGTTCTGGAAGTAATTGCTATGTATTCCGCTAACCAAAGATAAGGATAAAGGGATCGCCGTAAATGGAAATTAATGTAAAAGTTGAGGGAAGCGGAACTTTGGTATTACGATGAGTAATACCGGTACCGTACCAAGTTTGGTATTGTGCCTAATAAAATTATACAGAAAATATTAATTAATACAACTTCAATTTAGAAAGCCGAAGAAGATAATAAAATGTTGTACTTACCAGGATAGAAGTCATGGGACTTGGACATCTTGACCCTGGCGCCGGTGTCCTTCTGCAGCTGCGCGATGGTCTCGCCACCCTTGCCGATGATGGCGCCCGCCACCATGGACGGCACCAGCACCTTGAAGTGGTATGTCGGCTCCACGGCTGCAGATCATACAGTAGCATGGTGAGACGAGCACTCAATGATTATTACACACCCACCACTGTGTTTCGTTTCTTTAACCAAATATCTTAACAATGAAAGTTATTCTATTTGATCCCAACGGTATTAAAGAAAATATTCCTTATGGGAGACTCATAAAGAATTTATACGCAGAACATACAAATTTATATGATTATAATGTAAGTAATGTTCCGAGAGACTTATTATTTGTTTAAGAAAATAATATTGCTACTAACCAACTATGTAATGTTGGAAATAAATATTCGTAAAAAAAAGAAAAGTATTACTTTCCAAAACTTGGCAAATATGTAGAAGCTTGAGAATTAACTTCTAGTAATTGAATTCAAGGAGTAATTCACAACCCAGACATATAATGTTAAATTTGGTTTTTGAAATTACTCCGAATTTAAAATATAACAGGAATTTACAAAGGTAATTATAGAAAAATTTAGATTAGAAACATTGAAAAGGGGTTGAATAAATTGACTCGCTTCGTTGAAAGGAATCCAATAAATGGAACGGAGATAAAATCTAAACAACAAAACACAGTGCTGGGTTTCATTCGGCTACATTCAAATGAGTTTTCATGGAATTTTGTGGATACTGCAGTTCAATCAAGACCATGAAATCCCAATTGAGAATGTAAATTACGTCTGCGTGGCGGCTGGTGATCAAAAGCGTCAGGAATCCACTTTGGAGTACCAGATCCGGTAGCTCGCATGAGTCAGTGTGATGTGCAATATTATGTATGTATTATAACCACACCTGGACCTGTGCTGATGTCAGTCCGCAATGGCGGTGTATGAAGATTCAATAGCCAACATCAAAATAATTTATTATTGTATTAATTAGCACCAACATTAGCGTTTTGGTGACGAATTATTTTCGCAAGTTTTGGCATCGCGAATAGTTTTCGTCGTGTTGTGTTAGATGTGTTGGTTTTAATGATTCTTATTTAATTTTAAAGGCAATATAGTATAGCATTATATATTTTATAGTTATTTACATGCATTGAATTCGTTTATTAATGCTAGATCTAATCACGGATGGAATATACGACCAAGAAAGAAACTAATGATGATGGTAGATATATAAGGACCTGTATGTCACTAATGCTGAAAATAAGTATAAACTAGAAAAACTGCCGATGAAACCGAGGAGTCAGAAAAACAACGCTCGACAAAACGATAGACAATACGACCCTTCTAGTAGACAAAACGTTGGAATGTGTCAATATTTTAAGCAGTAAAACGAAACAGACGACTAAGATAACCAGAAGATAGGACAAAGTACAAGACACACTGCAACATGTTTTGTTTTTCGGCATCATAATTAATTGCGTCCCAACCGCGCTATATATTCCGACTAAACCAAACCACATAGAAGGACAGTTGAATAATACTTAGCCCAAACGTAGAACCTCTTACAAACAATAATCGACTTTTGGTCCAACAGTTTAATTATACAGCAATCTCATAATAGACCTTGAGGGACCCAATGGCTTTTGATAAGTCATCAGTCGGTGTATCACGAAGCACCGTTGAGCATAACAATATGAAGAAACTAGTGTGCCACCTACATTCAATATGTTTCAATTGAGTGGCATCCCACCGGCTGACGGCGCGTCTCATTTGACCTCATTTCAAATGGAGCATGGCTGTTCACCTGCCACATCTAGCCGCCGCAAGATATGAGCGACAATACATCACAACTTGTATTTTTTTCCAATAATGTTTTAACGAAGACAAAGCTTATTTCTGTACAGGAAACATATTATTTATTCAGTTAAGACAGGTTCCGTCAAAATTTTGTTGGGAAAATAATTCCGAGTCAATTTTACACGCTCGGAAAATGCGGTTGTTTCTTGTTGGGAATACTCTTACATAAAATATTTATTGTTTCATCCTTTTTTAATCTATCTTGTTTTATATATTTTACCGCACTTATTTCAATACAGAAACTTTTTGATGCCGTCTTTATGAAGTGAACTAAAAGGATAAAACAAAAAAAATGCAGTGGAGAACTAAAACAAGCTGAAAGTGCTAACAAAAACTGTTGTCGATAAAATAACCTTACCGGAGACAAGATTCTTAGATGGAAAGATAATACAGTGTCGGCGATCCAATACTTTTTATAGCAGAAAACCTGAGGAAAATACGCCGCAAATACATAGAACGATGAAAATATATTTTCCTAAAGGAGTATCATTTTTTTAACGATTATAGCCCGAGCGATTGCAAATCATATTTTCCTCAAACATTGCCGGTACCAACCCAATATAAAAAGGGTTGTCATTGATTTATAGATTTTCATGACGTAGGTAAAAGGCGCGGTAATGAATATATTATACGCTTCTGTCAGCGTTGTTGTTTCTATTCAATTATTTTTCTTTATAAAATTGTTTTTTTTTCTACTATGCATATAACATTATCAAAACATGGTTTGGTACACTATATTATTTGCCTACACGGAAATAAATAATGAAATTATTAGAGAAGTGACTTCCTATCGTATGTCAAATTTTAAATTAAAACATTGCCTACTTATAAATGTTCATTTAAAATCTTCACCCATTCAAGACTATAATGAAAAGATATGGACAATGGCAAAGATTTTTTCCGAGAGGCTTCTGTACGAGAGAGATTTCTATGTACAATGTCGTCATTATCTGGATAACAGAGAATAGGTAGGTAGTAGGCTGAAAATCCTTTACGTTTACGGCTTGGGAACTATAATCTACCTTGGAAAGTTGGCTCTGACGAAATTTGTGACTAAAAACTACATTAATTTTACAAGCATTTCAACATTAACATCATTTTATAAAATCGTCTTTCAAAAATGGCAAAGCATTAGGTGCTTGTCTTACAAAAGAAACGATCTGTTTAGAAATAATAAGCCTCAAATCGTGGGTCGGGTTTCTTTGACAAAGGACCTTATTCTTTAATGGCTCGCTCGTGTTCACAGGCTGTGAAGTCTCGTTTTTTCGCATCAATTATTTTTTAATAGCAATCTTCCTTAGAAAGTGGTTCGTGTCGCTTGTCGTAGAATTAAAAACATAAATAGGTGAGTTTGCCGCACCGGCGCCGCACCTCTGCCGTGTTCTGGGTCGTGACCTTACCGCGCACGTTGCCAAGCGCCGCATTTGGCAATGCATAGCTTTTAAAAGTTTGGCGATGCTAGCTTCTAGACACGAACATATTGCTGATAGTCTAAACCAATGTTACGTGTACTAAATTTAATAGCTCCAATGTTTTAGCTTCAGCTAGCACGTCTGACGAGTAATGGCCTGCAGTATGACCGCGACTAATAGAACGTGATATTAAACGGTTCTCTTACGAAACCTTTTAGTTTAACGGACTGTATCAATGTAAGTACAGTGGGTAGCTGTTCCAAATAATACCTATCTAATCTTCACTATATCATAATTCATATTAATGCAATATCGCTGTTCTCTCGTTAGTTTGACGCCTTTGCATTGTGAGTCTCATGGCCTTGGTAAGTCCAAGCAATGTGCATTCATTTGTTTAGCTCTTAGCTATGAGACCACTGACCAGAATAGCTAATAAACTACGTAGTTATACTCAGTGGGATATTATATTAAAACTAGTCTGACTAGTAATTTGCAATTCTATTTTATGTTTATAGTGATTACTCAAAATTGTTGAAACATTGAGGTCGGGAGCAATTGAAATCTAATATTTAGTCTAACATAGTATTTTAGTTTCATGTGTAAATTATTACTCAAGCACATTTCAATGATAGGTAGTAACTTAAAGCCCAATGAAAATTTCAATAAAATTGCAGGTACATAGGGTAACAGTTCCATTGTCGATCAATCAATATCGTCAAATCTCAGGCAAGTGGAGTCCATAGCTGACATATAACATTGTTCTAGCGGCGACCGGCCACATTGACGACCAATCGATGGCAACAATCGCAGTTTGACGTCAATGCCAGTCAGTTGCCACTGTAATATTCACGCTGCAGTGAAATTGTGTCACTGGTGGCGGTTTTCATCGTCAAAGCGACCGTAATGCACCAGCGTAGACTTGTAGGGCGGCGAATGTAGGCCAAACAGCTTTTGTCAAGTTCTGGTTCAACTTCACTTTAATTATTAATGTCTTTGTTTAAATAGGGCATTGTTTAGGAATATGATTTTGAAACAGTAAAAAAATATTTTTCTTTTTCTTTTTGTAAAATATTCTAAATCGTAATAGTACTGTATAACCCTACGGTACCTAAATCGTAAACACATGTCACATGATATCCATATTCCTAGTAAGTGCGAGCTTCACAATATAAATATGGTTCTCAACGTGTTCCCATTACCCCGCGTGCACAAGGCTGCAGGCGTTTCATCTTTGTGCTTTG